>NW_014035949.1:0-2370 GCF_001186125.1 Sphaeroforma arctica JP610 | reverse complement strand
CGCGCATGGAGTCAACTACCGACAGAAAATCACATCGGGTGGGACGGCTTCTGTAAGAGATTAAAGGTAGATTTCTCAGATTGTAAGATTGCTATCGCAGACAAAGATAAAGGTCTGATGACAACAAAAGATAGTCATCAGTTCCCGATAGCCAGGTGTGTTGGATTGAATGTTACTCTCAGTTTGTTTCTATTGATAGGCTTCTTTATTCTCTTTTATTTCCACGTTAAATACTAACATCAAAAAGTTAAATTGGCTACTTGCTATAATTTATGGGCTGAGTGAAAGAAAAACTTTCGAGACAATGTAACGACACTAGCATTGAAAAAGGCTTTCCAGTATAGTAAAGAAACTTTGGATGATATGTACCAGTCGGCAGTCACGCCAGTTGATGAGGAATTCAAGGTATACCTTTTTTCTGTATTTCTGTAGTGTAGTTCTCTATGAATAACTGATATGCGCAAACCCCTGATAAGCCGAGAACAATTTATAAGTTGTATTTGCTGGCACACACTTCAGCACTACATTAAAGAAATACAGAATTGAGGACACAAAGAAGTCGCCGGGATCCTGCTGAAGTATAGAAAGGAATACACTATATACGCACACACCTCTGCGGACCCTGGTGAGTTTGACACTATCGCAGCAGCAGTGGGTGTGTTGAATTCTTTTATACTGTAGATATCGATCGCATTAATTATATTTTCTAATCAATTCGTACGCGTACTAGAAATCAATATTTGCAGGTTTGGCGATGTGACTTCCAACTCAGTAGAACAGACAAACGGCGTACTCGGCCTGTTACGTAGCTTGGGACCGGTATGTTTGAGATAGATTTCTGTGCTTGATTTGATATGTTTGTGATACATTTCTGCGCTTGAATTTATGCATTTATGAGACATGTATCATTCATACTTCGCATCGATTAACGCTTACTCATTACTAGGTGAGTTTCAATCGAGGATTCTTGGCGTACGTTGCTGATAAGTTCTGTCGTCGACAAGTTGAGTCTTTAAGCCTATACACACTCGGTCATAAACTGACCGAACCCACACTACAACACATAC
The DNA here is from genome assembly GCF_001186125.1 of Sphaeroforma arctica JP610. Classification (NCBI taxonomy): domain Eukaryota; class Ichthyosporea; order Ichthyophonida; genus Sphaeroforma; species Sphaeroforma arctica. The sequence continues at coordinate 1,303 of NW_014035949.1, read as the reverse complement.
AATACATACGGGAGTTGACTGGTTCAAAGATCAAAGTACTGCTGACTAAAGGTACGTGTCATCTCTTAATGAGATAGTAAAGGTACGTGTTGTCTCTTAATGAGATAGTTATCTCATTAACAAACTCTGTTCCGAACTCTCGAACTACCACTGATGACTATTCTACATGGAATTACTATAGTTTTAAAGGACTGTGTCATGGCAACTGTTCAAGACTTGAGAGACGAACCCGTACGTGGTCGGTATTCAGCAACGTTGAAGTCTATTGGTAGGTCTAATGATTTTGTTTTGTTTTGCGTTGTCAAGTATGTTAATAGCCAGCCACTACTATAGGCAGAATTGATATTAATGAACGTTTTATTCCATACACTCTAGGTGTATCGGTTTGCGCATGCTTGCGTCGAGAAGCGTTGGGAATGCTATGTGTACACGGACGCAGAACTCTGATGACATTAGCATTGGACAACTCCCAAGGGTATGATGAATTCAAAATAAATAAATACAACTTACAAGATGAGGAATGGTAAGTCACTTGATTTTACTGGTTTTACCTATTTTAAGTTTGAACGAAATTCCTCTATATCTACTATATTTCCACCATTGTTTTAAATATCCAGGTACAGCCCTGTATTTCATGTCAAGACATACGTGAAGCAGTATTCGGAGACTCTTCAAATTCCAAATGAACTCGATATCGCGAGCAAATTATCCGCATTTCACGGACCAATGCGTGTACAGGAACGAGACATTTTCTGCAAAACAACGAGTGTCCGATTTTTATTGTTGTGAAAACCCGTTCCTGTACACTCATTGGTCCACAACAATTTTGATCCAACAAAAACCTTTTCGGTGATATATTTTTCGTTCATACGGCCCCTGGAACTTAAATCGAAGATATTTTTTTGGAAAAGCCAATGCCCAGAGTCGAACTGGGTATCTCTTCATTACTAGTGAAGCGCTGCACCGGTTAGCTTCATCGGGCACATGCGACTGAATTGGATACTATTCATATAGATGAGGTTTATACAGACCACCATCAAGATGGGGCACACGAATCAACTAAGGAAGATTATGAAAAACCCCATCGTAAGTAGGGAATAATAGAGACACAAAGGTAAGATGACTAGGAATATAGTGCAGAACATTGGGCGGGTAAGTACCCAATATGGATTTACATGAAATGCGTGATACGTTCGAGTTTAGGGTTAGTATAAGAGTAGTTCGATAAGCGTCAACTAGTGACGGGAAAAAAGTTAAATAGAATATTGACGGGCATGACACATGCATAAGGAAGAAGACCAAG
>NW_014035950.1:0-2370 GCF_001186125.1 Sphaeroforma arctica JP610 | reverse complement strand
ACACACACACACACACACACACACACACACACACACACACACACACACACACACACACACACACATATATATATATATATATATATATATATTAGACAGCTAACCAGCCGCACAACAACCATACACGCGTATCTTCGTCGCCTTATCAAATGTTGGCGCTCATCATTGGAGAGATCATTCGTATTCTACATCAATCACAAAACAAACCAGTGCATACAAAGACGCTTACTTGTACTAGCTTGCTTCTGGGCAATTCCAGTGTCCACTCTATCAGATCCCCGTCTATGTAGTGCCACGCCGTCTTCATCCGCCGCTCAGTCTTGTACTCTCGCCACGTGCTGTGCGACAGGCCTCCTACGCCCTAACATAGTCAACAGATACACATACCGCAAGTTAATGAGGGGTTGGAGTGTGAGTCAATGTTTGTAGGCGGTTGAAATACAAAGTCGATCGATTCTGTGTGTACCTATACTACAGAGAACACGTACCAACAGTGTGTATGCTGGTAGAAAGTCAGTACTGAGATATGTACATTTAGTACTTAACCGTGTCAATAGGGACGACATAGCACAGTTAAAGGCGTTCTAGATACAACTCTCGGCTGGTGGCGACTTGCACCTGTGATAGCAAGTTTGTCATAGAAAGGTGCGTCGAATCTATTGGGCTCTCAACAGATCAGATGCTTACCGTAGGTGTACTACAACCCACACCCTACCCTACAGAACACACAGTTCCTGCAGGAAATGTGAGGGACGCGCGGATCGCTAGACATACACATGACTACGAACGGAAAATACGACACAGAGTGCACCAGTTTAGGTGTGATATGACATGATACAATTTCGTTGAGCTTAAGCTATAGAGCCAAACGTCACGTTATAGTTTATAGGTAGCTTGTATATTTATCCTTGCGCAATTCATCGTCACTTCCCATCGTGCACAGATGCGCTTCGCACAACCACGCCTTCGCAAATCAAATGGGAAACTGCACATATCCGTAGCACACACTCACACACACATCAAACACCATAGCATCGGCTTAATGTACAACATCCTATCGGTAGTACCTTGATCTCTGCCAGCCGCGTCTGCAGATCGTCCAAGAACAAGTACATCTCCTCAGTCAATGAACCCATAACACCAATCATGCCACTGACAGTCCCAAACACCACATTGGGTCGGACCATCTCCGGAGGCTCGTCTCCCGTTCGCATCACGAGCGATCTGTTTGTGTGTATGCATGCATGTGTACGTGCGTGTATTTGTGAGTGTTTGCGAGTGTATGTGTGCATGCATGCGTATGTGCGTATACGTGTGAGTGTTTAGGTGTGTATGTGTGCATATAATTGTGAGTATATGCATATAAGCATATATATGTGCGTGTATTTGTGAGTGTTTGGGTGTCTGTGCCAATATACGAGTGTTCGGGTGTGTATGTGCGCACATTTCTGAGTGGCATGTATGTGTATGCAGACATGTGTGCGAACTTCAGGTTTATATGTCTGTGCACATAAAGTCTGTATGTGATTATTTGTCCGTATGTGAGTGCGTATTTGAGAGTGCGTGGTCGTGTGCGTGCGCGTACTTGCGTCTGTCCGCGTGTAATTCATACTAATGGCGGTAAAGTACACCATATTGAATTGCACCCTTGCGGCGGATTGTTGCCAGTTCACATAACCAGCTACTTGGTTGCAAATATGTATGTATGTGTATGTGCGCGTGTGTGAGCGTGTGCCTGTATGTGCATATGCGTGGAATAAACTCACCTTTACTGGTACTGTATCAAAAACTCACTACATCCCATGGAATGCACATCCCTCTAGCTCTTTCGACTACGTGTTTCTCCACTGATACAATGACTGCAATCGAGCATGGCCCATGTCTTTCTCCCAACACCCTTTAAACTACAATAACTATAATACACAATGTCAGGGAGTACACATATCGCCAATAACATACCCGTGCCGAAAGACATTGATGAATTCTCCGGTGTGATATCCACCTACAACATCCAGACACTCCCGTTCCTCGTCGGTGGCGGCTTCAGCGTTCTGCGGAGAAACGATGCACAGACATAATCACAACAGGTGTGTGAATACAGGGGCCTCTAACACACACACCAGCCTGCTACGCTTGCCTTTGTTGTGTGCCAGGTACGTGACCACATATTATGGACAGTAGCGCCAGCGTATTGCAAATTGCGCGTGCGTGCATACTCGATAATACTCCGTGGCGATCTATCATACATTATCGAAGAACACTCTACAAATGCTGATAACTAAAACTTTGCTTTATAAACATGCGAGTATATAAATAGGGATGTGAGCTGTTCTAAGAATACATTCACTCCCCTTTGCACAGCATATATAT
>NW_014035951.1:0-2370 GCF_001186125.1 Sphaeroforma arctica JP610 | reverse complement strand
ACACACACACACACACACACACACACACACACACACACATATATATATATATATATAGTAGTGTGTGTGTGTGACGAGAGAGAGAAGAGAAGAGAGAGAGAAGAAAGAGAGAGAAAGAAAGAGAGAGAAAGAGAAAGAGAGAGTCAGGGATTAAGAGAAGCGAACTACATTTCAACCGTAAAAGACTGTTCTGTGTCAATCTGACGTTCTGAAAATGTCCACATAATCATAGCGAACGCACAAAAGTGTCTATATGGTAGAGGAGTATAGAACTTTTACGAGGATAACACATATGCCGAAAGGTTACCTCTTGTACTCTTGAGGCACTGCGTATTAGTATCTGTCTCACATGCCACAAAACTAAGATCACTTGTATATCGCAACAGCTATAAAAGTTGTAGCAACAACACAATAACACACCAGCCACAGCTAGCAGCACTGCCTTGCACCAAAGGTTGATATGGTCCAAGTTGTGGCATCCTCGAGTATTAAAAAAGCTATTAGTATAACATGCATATGTCAAAATGTTGTCTTATTGTAGACAGTCAACACAGCCTTATACGTATAATAGCAAAACGATATTTCATATTTCAATTTGCAACTTCTAATAGCAACCCTTCCGAAGCTACGACATCGACGCATTGAATGACGTATATGTGAATTTGTTGATGTCACCCTTCATCATCAAATTTGATATTGGCCGCGCTTTCTCTCTTGTTTGAATGATATTTGTGCAACAGTTTTCATTGGTAAAGTAATTTCGGTGCATGTTGATTGTTGAACCCCCAATGAGTCAATGACAATCTCCCATATCATGAAAATATTAAGTTGACAGACAACTCACTACACCTTTTTGTAAATATAAATATCGTATTTCTATTTTGCCAATAGAACAATTTTCGGGGTTTTCACTTTTCACTCTGAGGAGAAGTACAACTACAAATATATATAAAAACCAGAATGAACTATAGAAAAAAACCTAATTCTACTCAGTAAAAAACCATATTTTTATTGGCTTCATACATATATACGTATAGTCTTCTAGACAACCTGACATAAACCTCTCAAACCTCAGTTTACTACACTTTAGTCCACCACTTCATACCACATAGACTTCAAAAATCAATTTTTAGGATAGGTTTTAGGAATAAAACTTTTTAGCCAAAATTTAGGCATAAGGGGGTTTTAGTCATAAAATATAGGCATCGGGGGTTTTATTCTCAATTTTTAGGTATATTGGTTTTTAGTCATAGTTTTAGTCATAAGGGTTTTTTAGTCAAAAACATATGGGGTTTTACCGTTTTAGTCATAATTTTTAGGCATAATAAGGATACATAGTACACAGTACATACTACGTAGTCATTATTGTACATACATAAGGTTGATGATATTTAGGTAAAACCGTAAAAGAGTGTTCCAGGACCCAGGAGACCAGGACCCATGGCCAGGGGCCAGGAGTCCAGGACCAGCAGAGTGAGCCATAGGCCCATAGCCTTTTGAAAATTGAACATTCAGAACTCAGAAGGCTATGAGCGAGCAGACTGCAGAGTGATCCACTTATTATTTAAAAAAAAAAAAGGGTCTTTTACTGTTTTATTTTAGGAGGCTATGCTTTTACCCACGCAAGAAGTGGTGCCTCTTCTTCCTTCCCTCTCTGTTGCTCTTGCTCTACTACTACTAGTCTACTACTACATCTAATCAATAATAGCTTATTTCTCTCACTTCTGTGTCACTGTGTGACTCAGTCTATGTGTCTACTCTATAATGTAGCATAGTATTAGTATTTCTAGAGTCTCTCTTGTTGTGTGAGGTTTTAAAATGTCTTTCAGTCGTGTCGTGGAACGGTATTTATGTATTTATGTGTAGAATATTGCTGGGTCCTGGTCTCCTGGACCCGGGACCCTGGACCTGGTGTCCTGGAGTCCTCGACTCATCTCTAGCCGGAGTCCTCGACTCACCTCTAGCCGGAGTCCTCGACTCACCTCTAGCCGGAGTCCTCGACTCACCTCTATTGGAGGCTCTCTAGCCGGAGTCCTCTGGGGGAGTGAGGACAGTGGACTGGGAGAGGAATCCTGCCATTATCCTGGTCGCTGCCGGGGTGTTGACCAGGTGGGGTAATTACTATGTACATACAAATATGTATTTATGTATTTTTAACTTTCAAAAACAAATAAATAAAACACCACTGACGTCGGTGGGGAACTAAAACCTCTGAAAAGAGGAGGAAATGAAAATTTTTATTTTTGGGTTTTCGACTTTCGTACCCTTATTTGTTTTGCGAAAGCGCTCCCCGTGGTTAAACTGCAACTTCAATTTTGGTTCACGTTTGGGTCCAGATTTCCAATTTCTTTTTGGCTGTTGTTGGGGGGG
>NW_014035952.1:0-2371 GCF_001186125.1 Sphaeroforma arctica JP610 | reverse complement strand
CCCATGTCGCTTAGCATCTTTAAGTGCGTCTACTACGTTCTGGTGCTTCAGCTTATGATTTTGCGTCAGCGAAGCAAGAATGTTTTCATCATTCTGCTCCTCCAGAATAAAGGTAGGGTGTTGAGAAGTGTTTCCAGACTCCTGTCCTGCTTTCGCATGAGTGTCATAAGTGCGCATGTGCGTTAGATACACCTGACTTATTAAATAGTCGCATTATATGTGTATACGCTTCAGGATTGTCCTTCATTAATCCCTTTAAAAATAAGGTTTGAAAGACCTCGGGCTTGGACTTTATGTTATTAAACCTCGGGCTTGGACATTATGTTATTAAACCTCGGGCTTGGACTTTATGTTATTAAACCTCGGGCTTGGACTTTATGTTATTAAACCTCGGGCTTGGACTTTATGTTATTAAACAGAGTCCTAGCTAGAGACTGACGCTTCTTAACAGTGTCATGAGTAGATTGTATTTCTTGTGCACAGACGTTAAATGCTGTGTTGCCTTTGAACTGCTTAACGTTCAATTGGGTAGAGAGTGGAATCTCTGATTCTTTGATCTTGTTAAGGAAGGTCTCAGAAGGGGTCCATTTGGTTGTTCCAATGGGACCTATACGACATATTATAGTATGTCTCCAGGGCGTCTTCTGGGCGGCTCGGGTACCCTGATATAGGAAAGTATCTACTTCCCTATCTAAATATATTGGCTCGCATTGTATCATGCATATTAATTTATTGAGCCATGGATCTTTACTCCGTAATGGGTAACACAACGTGATGGTAGCTTTATGTATATGAACATGATTTAATAGCTGGGTAAATAACTGCCATGGTGGATTAGCCCACGCATTATGTTTGGAGAGATCTATTTGAAAGGTGTCTCCCAAAGGATGATTTAAAGTCCTGTAATTCGATAGTTGTGCATTATGATGTGCAGCATAAATATCTATGGTATGTGGCCCAAATATCTTTTGAGCCAGTTCAAACCACCTGGGATTACACTTCCAGTCAGTGGCTAGTAACTCACGTACAGATTTATTAAAGTCCGGTACAAAACGTGTTAACATATCCGGTAAATGGTTATGTTTTCCTGGCAGATGTTTTATATCAAAATGAAATTGTGATGTTGTATCATGCCAGCCACTCAGTAATTGTGAGTCGGGTTTCATCTCTTTCATATATTGAAGAGATTTCTGATCACACATCAGCGTAAATGCTGTTCCGTATAAGTAATCTCGGAAGTGTGTTAAAGCTGCCACTATGGCTAATAGCTCTTGTTTAACAGTTGGATAATTCAACTGTGAAGCATTCATTGCGCGACTAAATAATTGTATATATCTAGGTTTGTCATCTATAAACTGATATAATACTCCTCCTAAGGCTAAGTCGGAGGCGTCCGTTGCTATTTCAAACGGCACGCCATCGACTGGTCCTTGTACAACTGGGGCTTGTTGGACTGCGTGTTTGAGAGCTTTAAACGCGTCATCACACTCTTTAGTCCACAAGTCTCCTAATTTGTCTTTATGACGTCTTAAGTGTCCAAAAGGTTTAACGTAATCAGCTAAGTGTGGTACTCCATTTGAAAAGAAGCTTACAAACCCACACATGCTGTTAACATCTCTTCCTGTAGTTGGCGTTCGCCAATCTAACAGGTGTGCTACCTTACCGGGGTCGATATTAATACCTTCCCCAGATATATGGTAGACTAAGAGATGTATTTCGCTCATTGCGAAGTGGCATTTCTTCTCGTTAATCTTGAAGTTTTGCTCGTTGTATTTCTTAAGGGCTCGTCTGACTAATGCGGCGTGTTCGCCCTTAGTCTTAGAAAAGATGACTATGTCATCTATATAGACTTGCACGTTAGGCATGTCTGCAAATATTTCTTTCATACTTGTTGGAAGAATGCTGGTAAAGAGTGTAACCCGAAAGGTGCACCTCTGAACCGGTATTGTTTACCTTTCCACGTAATGCTAAAGTAATACGGTGTGGTTCATATACCTGCATTTGATGGTATCCTTGTGTAAGGTCTATAGTTGTAAATACTGTAGCACCTTACATCCTTTGCAGTAGCTCGTTAATACGAGGTAAGTGAAAGCTATGAGTCGGCAATAATTTATTTATTGGACTCATATCTAAACATACTCTGACTTTCTTAAACGATCCGCCAGAGTTATATTGGTCTACGGCTAGCAGCGCCAAGTTAATTGGCGTCTGTTGATAGTTAATTTCTATCACTCCAAATGCTAGCTATTTCTCAACTTGTTCTTTTACCACAGCCTCGTGTCTCCAGGTTACATAGTTCCTTGAGGGACACTTTAACTGTGTAAAGTCTACCTTGGTTAAGTCAAGGCTGACATATCCGTTTTATATATAT
>NW_014035953.1:0-2371 GCF_001186125.1 Sphaeroforma arctica JP610 | reverse complement strand
TTATATAAATATAAATTTATATTTATATTTACCTATAGCAGTATTAAGCTGTACTCAATCTGTACCCATTCTGCGATACATGAAAGACTACCCACCTTTTTTTTTCACACTACATATCATGGCCATTCAGGATGTCGTCAGCATTGTTCCTTTTGATAGCGAGGTACAGAAGAAGCCTTTGACGGGGCAAACCATAGCCAAGACAGGTGAAGACGGTAGCGTTGAGGTTGAGTTAGACACTCAGGACGTGGAGGCAGATAGCCGAGTGTTCATCACGGCCACTTGGATGGTACGTGCGGGGGAAGGGGTTGCGCTCGTTAAGGATACGCTTGTGCTCTGTATAGGTGTATGTGCGTGAGCCGTGTGCGTGTACAGGTGCGTCTGTGTGTGTACAAAATGGTGTGCGCGCGTATTTGTGGGTGAGTCTTCTCTTGCGAGGAAACGGTTTAAGCGTCCTATTCCATATGTGACGTCATTGGGTACGCCAGAAGAACGTATGATCTCGTGATGACTATATCTCTTTGTTAGTGTCTTGTCACACGGATCGCTCCAGTCTGCGCGGTGTGAATTACGAAACCCCTTACGAATCCTACTCAAACCTTTGGCTTTCGCCCGATCTTTTGTAGAATATGCTCGAGATAGCAATTGAAAACCAGTACACCTTCATAGGCTCAGTATATGAAAACGCCCGCACGAGCGCTATACCAGTTGATCTCGAGTATACGATGATCGTCAAACTGGAGCCCATGGCCTACATACACATTAAGTTTGTCTGGTGTCTAATAGTGTGTTAGTGTAGTAATGCTCACCCACACACTCACTGACCATATATTGTGCGATTTTTCTTGTATACAGGGCCCCACTGGCGAGCTTCTGACGGAGACGGCATCAGCACTGTACGGGTTCACCGATTACACGATGTCAATGACTGCCACAGCCCAGCAGGTGCTACCAGGAGACCTCGTGGCATTCTATATTGATATCAAAGGTATGGGTACGATGGGGTGGAACTTGTAGTCAGAGTCACATGCAGGCGCAAACGAAGCAAACAAATGGTGTGCTTGTATGTTGCAGTCGTGGCATTCTATATTGATATCAATGTTATGGTCAAAATGGAGTGGGACTCATTGTCAAAGCCAATGTATGCGCGAACAAAGCAAACGAACTGCGTGCTTGTGTTGCGCGACGCCGTTGAATGCACACGTGTGGGTGGTCAATCACACAAAACTATAAGTTCAGTACGTTCGCCAGTAAATGAGCTTAACACTCATGCCTTTCGTTCTTCTCTCCAGACGTCGCCGGAGCCTCAATAGAGCAAGAGGTGACCGTGACAGTCTATAGCCACAACCGATCCATTCCGTTGACAGCCACGGCCCCTAAGGGCTGTCTGTCGGGCATGGGCGAACAAGTGGGTGAAACGGTCACGTGTACATCGAAGGGTCCTAGCCAGCCTGTGTGCAAGGTAGGGTTATGCGACGTTCTGTGCGTTAAGGGAGCGGTACGAAGAGGTCTGTAGTATCTTAATATTACTTCTTATTATAACTAATAATTTTTCCTGATTATTGCTGATTGATGTTTTTAATTATTCCTGATTCTTGTTCCTAATTGTTACTGATTGATGATTCTATTTCTTACTGATCATTGTTTCTACTCCGGTATAGAGATATATGTGTAGATATTGCAATGGATGTACGGTGTGCGCTTAGGGTATGCGGTTAATTGTATATCTAGACGTAGACAGCTGAACCAACAGCGAATAATGGTTAGTGCACATTCCACTCCACATTCTCGATACATACATTTTACCTACCAATGTGTATAGAGTCTAATCCGAGGCGATATCACGGAACGCGATCGGACGATTCACCTTGAACCTAATCAGGAACCTTCCACTTAGAGATCACTGTGTCACCTCCATCGGCTCTTCACTCATGTTCTATGTGTTTAATTTCATACAAACAGGTCACTTTGCCAGGTGTTGTGGGTAACTTCGTTGCTGTCGCTTCCAGTGAAGACCCAGACGGCAATTGTGTGTCCACTTATTGGACTTTCGGGAAGTCCGCCGAGGAATGGAAGGTAACCAATGATCATATCTTCTTTAGACTTAATGCCTGCGTATATATATGTATATTTTACACACACACACACACACACACACACACACACATATATATATATATATATATATATATATATATATATATATATATATTATATATATATATATATATATATATATATATATATATATATATATATATATATATATATATATATATATATATATATATATATATATATATATATATATATATATACATAGACATATATAGATATATACATATAGCTGCATATATATACATAAAATTGC
>NW_014035954.1:0-2372 GCF_001186125.1 Sphaeroforma arctica JP610 | reverse complement strand
TAAACATATAATATATATATATATATATATATACATACTTATATATATATATACTTATATATATATACTTACATATATATATATATATATATATATATATATATATGCATATATATTTTAGAACAGACAACAGACAGGAATCGCACATAATAGTTCACACGGCCTTTAAGACTAACTCGAACTGTCCAAATAATCGTCCTCTGACACCTCACCCTCACCACCCTAGTCATCACCCACGCCATCATCCACAGTAGCTGACTAGGTATCTGCCACAAACACATAACCACCAACCAACAGCCGTCACGGATACACCATACACATACACATACACTACCTGCACACATACCATCCACACCACGTCCTAGTACTCACCTGTAGCATTGCCCGAGTCCAGTACCAGATCCGCCGGCAGGTCAAGGTCCAGATCATCGTCGTCCCAGCCCCCACCCTCGCCACCCATATCATCACCCAAGCCAGCGTCCATGTCATCGTACTCACTGGGTTCACCAAAGCCCTCGTCATCCAGACCCAGGTCATCATCATCATCGCCCCACCCGCCAGCCACTTCACCGCCACCTGTTGCGTGCGCGTGGGATGGAGGGGAGAGTGTATAGTCATGTAACCATGAGTTTGTACGTCGGATAAGAGTGCCTATAGAGTGCTTACAAGTGTGTGTGTGTAGGTGTCCAGTGTTCGAGTATGTGTGTGTGTGTTGGGGGGTGGATCAAGGCATGTTTGCATGCATATAACTGAATGTGCATAAGCGTGTTAAGGCTCTGTTGTGCACATGAATTGTATGTGGTGTGCAATATAGCATTCTTGTGTGTGTGTCAGTAGGATAGTAAGGGTCTATACGCATATTCAAATACACTTAACGTATATAGCTATGCTCACCATTGCTACGTAACATACACCATACCTTCCGGAGACACTGACTATACGCACATTCAGATACACTCAACGTATATAGCTATACTTACTATTGTTACGTGACATACACCATACCTTCCGCAGGCGCCATGCCTAATGCAGATGGTTCGTCTAATTCATCACCGGTTGACTCTGTGCGCGCTCTAGCCTTTACGAACGCGTTCTCGAACATGCCCTTGGAGGCTGTCAGTAGCGGCCAGTTAATTTCTTCCGCGTCCTTTCCCTGTACGGTCAGGTGTGTTGAATTAAAATTATATTAGTATTGTGTTAGTATTGTAATAATGTTGTAGTTGTAGTTGTACTATTGTTGTTCTGATGTTGTATTAGTGTTATGTTAGTGTTGTATCACCTGCGTACGTAAACATTAACGAAAACAGAAGAACTCCCCTCTTTGAATACACTATACGACATGCAGTGGTAATGACTGCCGCTCTGGTGGTAATGTATGTATACTGAGCTGAATGTATGTCATATATCGCTCAATTCCCTGGCACACAGCATACACACACGCCCACACAACGTTCGAGGTACATGCAACATGCACTTTTTATTCCAATGTATATCATATCACACCCACAGTGTGCTAGAGATCCACGTTTTTCACATCCAATAAATACATTCCCACGCCCGCGGCGTCCGAGCTATGCACTTCACATCCAATAAACACATTTTCACACCCAAAAGGTCCTCAATAATTTGGTTTTCTACATTCAATGAAATCATTCTCACACTCACCGATGCAAAAATCTCACCATGCCACATACCGGCTCACAGTACAACACCTATGCGTGTGATTCTGTGAACACAGGCACATCGAGATACACACGTCCACTGCCAACCAAATTGACACAGATAACTTAATCCGAACAATGGCAAACAACCATCTGTCAAATAGTGAGATATTCATTTCCAACACTCGATAATACGCACAGGCTAAACACATCAGCTGACTCACAACTACCACACATCTTCACATACATACATAACTTCTTCCCACTACCGCTAGTGACAATGACACTCACTCGTATTAGAACTATCCCACATTACCGCGTACATACCCCACTTCTGATTATAGGAACAGCCGGTATGAGCAGCTTTGCATCGGGGTTACCAGCGGGAAGATCGCCTCCCTCCGCACCCATCATTTGAGCCAGCTTTTGACAATCCGCGTCTAATCCGTGTGTGCGGGCAGTCAGGTATGCAAGGGCCGACTGGTGGTATAGTGTGTAGGGGGATATATCATGTCAGTGGTGATCCATACATGTGGCTTGATGTACAAATACATATATATATATATACGTACGTACGTACGTACGTATGTATGTATGCATGCATGTATGTATGTATGTATGTATATATATATGCATGCATGTATGTATGTACGTATGTACGTATGCATGTATGCATGTATGTATGGATGGATGGATGGATGTATGTATGTA
>NW_014035955.1:0-2372 GCF_001186125.1 Sphaeroforma arctica JP610 | reverse complement strand
AAAAAGAACACAAACATACATATATATATATATATATACGAGTGTGAATATAAAATGCTTGAACAGTTCATATACATATATATATATGTGTGTGTGTGTGTGTGTGTGTGTGTGTGCGTGTGTGTGTGCGTGTGTGTGTGCGTGTGTGTGTGTGTGACTTGCGTAATTGAGAGAGAGCGCGAGAGATTGTGAGCGTGTTTTTTGTACTTTAGTCTCGATTAGAACTCGGGCTATAGATAATTATAGTTTTTATGTCATTGTTTGTGATATAAAAGTTCCTAGTCTTATGCTAGCAGGAACTGGCTTGATCTTAAAGACGTGTCCAGTCCATATTTGTGTATACTTAATAAACATATGAGCACATTGGAATGCTAAAGTATATATTCACTTACATTGGGTACTATTTATATATCTGCAGTAATTCATAATACTAGCTGTGTAGCCGAACTCCTTACCTGGGTGTTGTGTGTAAGAGGGCGATAGCGGCAAAGTTCACTTGAGATCTCGGTGCGGCCAGTGCATATGACCGACAGGCCTGTGTGAGTACGTTCATATTACTAACTGGATATCACCTCATAAACCTCTCCACAGCAGATGTGGATGTTTATGATATATCAGACGATACTAAATATGCCGTGACTTTTGAGCACCTTAATTAAATATGAAATACAATACAAATGTATTCAAAAAGTTTCTAATATACTGTGAACATCATGATCGATACATATTTATTTCAATTCTCCATTACGAGGTCGGACTAGAGTATACGTTTAACTTATATTTTTAAACGTCTAGCGTATATGTGTGGGTTAGAAAAGGCCTGACCTTAACTAAAGATAGTAAGACTATACAGGAACCTATTGATTATAATTTGCACCTAAGCGTCTTATTTTGGAACCCATATCAAACAAATAAGACACTAAACGCAAATGTAAAATGTATTGAATTTTCTACCCTTAAAAACGTATTGAGGTCAGCACAGGCCGGAGGCTCAAGCGTGTAAATACTCTCTATGGCATTATTTTCTCTTGGAATTCATTTCTAGAAAACATGTACGTATAGTTGCATATGTACCCCCACACCAAGAGACCTCAGAACACGGTTGATTTTACCGGTGATGATTTTTTTTATGATGCATTTGATGATGATACAAATACATATTTAGAATTTATAGATCGATCTAGATAAATGAATAAGAATTTGCTGCAAGATTTTTAACTTGAAGTATAATAGTGGGTCTCTTGACAAACAGATACTTGGCCAATATTGTCTGCATCAACAGTGAAACACTGCCAATCAATTATACGACATACACACACATAGGCAGCAGGAACGTGTATTTTGCCTATACCCTAAATCTTTTCTCAAACATCACCCGAAGTATTAAAGTATTAATCTGCATACTCTTACGCTACAACAGTCGACATGGTATATACAATATCACCCGAGCATTGGGAATACCGTGACGAAGGCGGAGCAAATATTGTGATGGGCTATGTGGGACCCGAAAATGGGCTCAAATGCAAAGTGTTGCGTATCCGAAAGGGAAATATCAAGGAATCTTCGGATGGGACGAATGAGATCAAAGAGATATACATGTACACTCACGCTATTGTTGGCAAGCTGTTTCCCGAGGGGTTGGTTGATGCGGGCGAGTTGTTGCCGATAACCGCTGAGCAGGTATGTTATACTATGTATACGATGTATAGGATGTATATATATATTGATAGTAGAGTTGAGCGCAGCTGTATTCTGATTGTAGTGTTTGTATATTGTGTGGGATTTGGTGTTGTAGTTTGAGTACTTTTTAGTGTGTGTGTGTTCCTTTGATGTGAACCGAAGTAAATATGTGCTCAATGCGAATAAGGGAGAATAGAGACAGGTCCCAAACTATGTCGCGCCACTGAAATGAGTAATTCCGACTGACTATGCCAACTAATTACCGAGAGCCGTGGATCTAGCTGAGAGTACCCGTATTTGTACTATCATTTATATGAATACACACACAAACACACACACACTCATAAATTTATATATATATATATATATATATATATGTATGTATGTATGTGTGTGTGTGTGTATGTATGTATGTATGCATGTATGTATTTATAAATAAATCTATAAGTATATATATATGTGTGTGTGTGTGTGTGTGTGTTGTGTGTGTGTGTGTTTATTTGTGTGTACACATGTGTGTGTGTATCTGTTAATATATATATATATATATATGTATGTATGTATGTATGTATGTATGTATGTATGTATATGTGTATCTGTATATATATATACATATATATATATATATATATATATATGTATGTATGTATATAAATATATATATATATATATATATATATATATAATATATA
>NW_014035956.1:0-2373 GCF_001186125.1 Sphaeroforma arctica JP610 | reverse complement strand
ATACTACACACACACACACACACATACACACACAGACACACACACAGACACAGACACAGACACACACACACACACACACACACACATATATATATATATTTTAGCAAACTACATGTATGCTTGAAATAGGTTTAACGTTGTTTTCCATGACTCCACTTGGTTTAACGAGTGACAATCTAAAAAGGTTGATCTTCGTTTGTGCGTTCACGTCCTATTCAATATTGACAATAATTGGCAGTATCAAATACGCTTGCATTTACGTCCCACTACTGACTGATCACTAACTAGCACACCCAGATTATACTCGAACTAATTCTTTCTAGACAGTTCTGTACTACACCACAGGAATTGATATATTCGCGTGGGTATCATATGTGCTGTTCTCGTTGCGCCATGAGCGGCATACCACCCGTCTACATACAAATCGCAGACATCTTCAACACACCCAGACCAGCAGCCAATCAATACTTTATAAACACTACTGTACCACGCGCAATCAGGCAATGTCTTGGCATGGATGTTATATAGGCACACCCCGTTGTAGCTGCATCTTGTGAGGAATATACACCACTCACCTGTTCACCAGATGGTGGACATCTCCAACACACCCAGACCAGCATCTACTCAATACGGTGTAAGCAATACTGTACTAAGCGAAACGAGCACAAGCCCATGTCTTGGGCATGGCCAGCTATAGCCGAGAGACTGAGTCACTCGACCTGAGCATGGTGGGGTAATGCCAGGAGAAGGACTCCAACGCACTCTGACTATCATTCAGTGTTGTTATGAGACTAATCTGGTGTGATGATATGGCTTTCGGCGCAGTGGTTACCACCCATTGACCGGTGCAGATCGCAATCCAATCGACTTCATCGTATGATGTATTAGACTACAAAGCAGTGTATCTGTGTATACATTATAATACAAAGCAGTATGTCTGCGTATCTAGTAGTGTATATATTATAATAGAAAGCAGTATGTCTACTGGTCAAGTAGTGTATATATGCGTGGCAAGTAGTGTATATATGTTAAGGATGTAAGCGTATAACCTGGGTGGTCCAGTGATCTCTGTACCATAGCTGGTGTTGCACCCACGTGCTGTTGCATGTACGTGGTGGTGATAGCAGGGAACGTTAACTTCACACACATCATCAGCCAATTGGCTCTGTAACCACCAGCGCATTGTATTGTTTGACAGTCGTGTTGAGTACGAAAGACGCGGTGTATGAACAAACTGTATATACAGAGATGTGCCAAAGGATCTGTGGTAAGGGTGAAGGTATCACCATCACCATCCTCTATCCAGTGACTGTAGTAACTTGACCAGGTCTTTTAAGGGTGAAGGTATCACCATCATCATCCTCTATCCAGTGATTGTAGTAACATGACCGGGTCCACCCAGGCTTGCTACCCAGTGCACGAGTGGGCCGTACACACTTCTCACGCACCCCGGTCACACTCAAGTCGGCTCTGTATGAGCACTGACTGATACGAGCCAAATAACGTAAGTAAACAACCAACGCATTCTCCTGACATATGACCTATATTAACGTATTCTCAGTCTGTTAATCTGGATGGTTTATTGTTTATTGCTGTGTTATGTAAAGTGTTCCAGGGCCAATCCATCTATCAAGGTGTTACTTTACTTCGGCATAGCCAGCTCGACTTGAGCCTGCTGTCCTGTGTACAAGTTTACGGCTGACACCTCTAACTGTCCCAGGCCAAAGCAGAACTCAACAGAGCACTCGTTCTGCTCACGACTGGCATTGGGATCACAAGCAATGCTGAAACTGTCCAGTCTGCAAGAAGGTGTGGAGTGGATGAGTCAGAGAAGTATGGGTTTGTTGGGATATTTTAAGATAATTTGTAGGAAGTAGGTAGGTACATAGAAGGGAGGGCTACAGAACTTTGGGTATGTATCCGATATGCCGTATGTCTAGAGATATACTACCAAAACCCTAAACCCAAACCCTTTGGGTAAGTATCCGATATGCTATATATTTTGAGATGTATTACTACCTGGATAGTGAAAGTGTATACTAAGTGGGGTAGATATCTGAATTGGTAGGTAGATTATTTTTTTATTTCAATCAAAGACATGTATGCTACAGCACTCGCGATGCAGGCAGCGGAATCGATAGATGAGGTTGTATGTAAGCGTATACGTATTGAATAATCACATGAGTGTCTAGCACCACCGAATGGACCCAGGCTGCAAGCGGTGAAGGGGATGTGTAAACGGTTATGAATTTGCACACTAAGTGATCCATAGAGGCGGATACTAGGTCAAGCTAACCGAAGCCTAGGCCAGACGGCCAACAGTGGAGGGGATGTATAAATTAGCACGGGTATGTATGGATGTATGGTGATATA
>NW_014035957.1:0-2373 GCF_001186125.1 Sphaeroforma arctica JP610 | reverse complement strand
TGGTCATGGGTTGTACCCCTCCAGGGTTGCCGTGTACATCATGCTCTGATGCACATATACTAACCCTTTGCATCCATCTGGTGTCTGGTGTTGGGCTGTAACCCTCCAGGATTGTCATGTACATCATGCTCTGATGCACTTATACTAACCCTTTGCATCCATCTGGTGTCTGGTCATGGGTTGTACCCCTCCAGGATTGTCATGTACATCATGCTCTGTGGCGCCCATCCCTTCGACATTTCGGGCAATTCGAGCAATGCGGCCATTCTAGTGCGCGCGGTAGACCCAAAACTTAACGGTAGGCGCTATAAACATATGTCTCCCACTTTAAGTGTGTTCTATATATAGACTCTCCTGAAACTTGACAGTAGGCGCTATAAACAGATGTCTTCCACTTTAAGTGTGTTCTATATATAGACTCTCCCGAAACTTGACGGTAAGCGCTATAAACAGATGTCTTCCACTTTAAGTGTGTTCTAGATATAGACTATCCGTGCATACACCGCAAGCCCAACCGCCTGGTAGGCTTAAACCACACGTGCACACACTGACTACTAGTGTAGAGGGTATATACATGTTAGTACCAGTTAAACTCAATACGTAGAGCTTAGCCAAGCCCAACCAGCTGGTAGGCTTACACCACACACGTGCACACACAGATTACTAGTTCGTACCATTCAAATACATAAGAGTACGTGTTCAGATACAGGTTAGCCATATAAACATTCAGATTCATGTTAGTTCCAATCAAACTCAAATACGTAGAGCTTGGCCTAGCCCAATCAGCTGGTAGGCATAAACCACACGCGTGCACACACAGACTACTAGTGTAGAGAGTATATGCATGTTAGTCCAATTCAAACTTAAATACGTAGAGCTCGGCCAAGCGTGTTTAGTCTGAACAAGTGGACTCAGTCCGAAGTGCCGTTGTGAACGACGCAGTCTTTCTGTATACACACACACACACACATCTATTAACAACAGTGCATGTGGTACACCATGTACTCTATGCCCGCAGGCAGATCAGTTGAATCTCACGCGTGATTTGTAATCCAAAACGCACGCCGTTTGGCACTTAACACTTAACTGTATTCAGTCCCTTACACCAGATGGCTTTAGGGTTTACTTATCTGTATTCAGTCACTTACACCAGATGGCTTTAGGGTTTATGGTTTACTTATCTGTATTCAGTCTCTCACACCAGATGGCGTGTTGTGATTTCAGCTGTACTTTGTTCGCCACTTATCTGTGTCTCTGTCCCTTGCACCCGACGGTGTAGGCAGTCGCATGTGGCCCAAACTGAGCGAAAGCGCGCGAGATCTGCTCACCCGATTGCTGGACCCAAATCCCGAAACCAGAATCACCGCCAAACAAGCCTTGGACCATCCCTGGTTGGGAGGAACAGGTGCCACCGACACTGCACTGCCTTTGGTAAGCGTACTTAGTAGGTCGTTTTGTATATATTTGTACCTTGTGTATGATTGTGTTGTTGTGTAGAGTATGCGTCACCCTTCATATCGCGCATATATATGTATATGTATGTATATATGTATATGTATGTATATATAAATATATATGTATGTATGTATGTATGTATGTATATATGTATGTATATATATATACATGCGTATAAATATGTTACATATATATATATATATGATGTACATATGTATACGTATATATAGAAATATGTATATATATATGTGTGTGTGTGTATGTATATGTATATATAGGCAACATGTGTTGATACCTCCTTTTAATTGTTTATGTGACTGATCCAGTATCTTGTCGAACGACACGGCCTATTTGTGCTCCAACTCAAGTCATAATGAGTCATAAGTAGACTGTGTCGAATATGCCATACCTATGCGTTGAAGCGTTTTTCTTAACGTGCGGCACTTCAAAAGCAATAGGTCTGTAAGATTAAGAGCATATTTTAATGTATCACAACTGTCTGCGTCAAAGTGTGTATTATATACAAATGCCTGGCAAATATGAACAAAACTTACATAAACTGTTTTGACAAGGCAGGTGGAACAATATTTACACAATTCCATATGCATGTGAGGCTGTATTTTTTGCACAGATCTAAATCGATTGACCCAAACCCTGATACACAATCGGCGCAACAAGCAAATACGTTTACGTGTTTTCTACAACTAACATAAACATATTTATCTATCCATATATATCTTTATATATATATATAAAGATATATATGTATGTATATATATATAAAGATATATATGTATGTATATATATTTATATACATATATATATATATATATGTACACACGCATATACATATGTGTGTGTGCGTGTGTGTGTGTGTGTCTATATCTATATATATTTATATAGTATATATGTATATGT
>NW_014035958.1:0-2374 GCF_001186125.1 Sphaeroforma arctica JP610 | reverse complement strand
TATATGTATGTATGTATGTATATATAATATATATATCTAGTTTGACATATACAATATATATACATGGGAGTAGCACAGTAAGATCACACGCGTAGTTTTGGGCATATACGCATTTCGGGATTGCAGGCCAGATTGCCTTGAATACGCATGCGGATATACGTAAGGGCTTATCCAACAAATAGTGTGCATTACTCACTTCGTTTAAATATCCCGTCTCGCATAATATGGACGGAGTTGTTGTGCGCGTATATTACTAATTGAGGCACGAATGGTCTCAGATTATGCACACGAAGTATCGCATGTGGTATCATTTGGGGTGTGTACTGTATACTAAATACCAAAGTAGTCTGTAAGTTTATGAGTTAAAATAAACTCAAGCGCCTTCTACACCAACACGTATGCAGCATATATACCCCAACTCCCCGCCGAATTGACCGTCTTTATGCAAATACAATCCGTCAACAGATTACGCTACAGTTGTGTATGAGATCGTCAGGCTATCTTAGTGCTGACTATATGACTTATTATTATAACAGATTATGCTACAGTTGTGTATGAGATCGTCAGGCTATCATAGTGCTGACTACATGACTTATTATTATAACAGATTATGCTACAGTTGTCTATGAGATCGTCAGGCTATCTTAGTGCTGACTATATGACTTATTATTATAACAGATTACGCTACAGTTGTCTATCAGATCGTCATGCTATCTTACTGCTGACTATATCACTTATTATTATATGTTCTATATATAGATACCTCCGTCAGAGTATCAAGGTGTCTGGTATCGACCACACCATCCTGGACTCCTTCATCGTCTACATCCAGCGTTTGGCGAAAGGTATGCAAAGCAACAATGTAAGCATGCGAATATGACATGTCTTTGGCTAGATGTATGTATATGTCACAGTGGGTTTGGTCTCCTGTTGAGTCTTAGTATGTGTGTATATATGTGCGCGTTGTCTGTAGCGTTGCATATACAATTCACATAGATCCTTTCGTAGTTCATTGAGTGGATAGCGTGGTCGTGGTTCATTCGAGTTCCATCCCGAAATCAGGCTCCGAGTTTCTGAATTCTCTGGCGTTGGCTTTTGTTGTGTGTTAACGCTTTGAAAGTGATTTCCATGATACTGAAAAACGGGTTGTACCAGGTTTCTCTATCCGGGTACAGCCCGCTGCGCCTGTGTTAAGATTTTTGTCGGTCGTATTAATAAACGTTCCTCTGTTACCGATGGCATTATATTTGCTTCTGCAACGCTTTGCACATACACGTGCCAGGTTTACTACTATCCCCTCGGTACTACGTATGTGCGTTATAATCGAAGCAGAGTCAGATACACACCTCAGAGTCAAATACATACCTCAGAGTCAAATACATACCTCAGAGTCAAATACATACCTCAGAATCAAATACATACCTCAGAGTCATACAAACCTCAAGAGTCAAATACATACCTCAGAGTCAAATATATACCTCAGAGTCAAATACATACCTCAGAGTCAAATACACACCTCAGAGTCAAATACATACCCGCCACAAGTCTTAGAAATCTATAAACACCTTCTTCAAACTCAGCGTTCAACATCGAGGTGTCTGGCCGGGTGCCCCTTCCCACGAAGATAAAAAAGATCGTTCTGCTGAAGTCTCCCCATGTCAGCAAACAGCACAGACGTACCTTTGCGGGAATCACACACCGACGGCTGATACAGGTGTGTGTGTGTGTGTGTGTATCGTTGCGATGGTTGTAATTCTAGGCTCATCTTTTGTACCTATTTCAATTCCTATGAGATGCCTGGGTGTGCAGTGTCCACGTGCAGATGTATAATAGCCTCTTCTCTCCAAGGGAACCCGCACTTATGTATATCTACTTTGTGACCTACCCCGTGTCTATTCCCGCTCTCAGATCTACAATTGTTCGGATGAGACCCTGGACTTCTTTATGGACACTCTCACGGACAAGATGCCTCCGGGTTGCATGATGTCTGCCACAGGTATGACTACGTAGATGTTCCGTACAAATATTGATGGGTCTGTGGATGCTATGCCCATGCACACACATACCCCACCACTTTCTCTCACATACATATTTATTTGTGTATACAAAGTTTCTGACATTTTGTACTCAGCAGGATGCGGACACTGTTCACTTTCCCAGTTACCGATTTCGTTGTGTATGCTATCTGTAGTTATTGTGTGTCGATATCGTTCCTGCTAACCTTGAGGGATCAGGGATACGACATACAACGGGTGCACACTAGAACAAAGTTAATCCATTATGTTACCACACATACGAACTAAATCTCTCATGTGTACCTATATATATATATATATATATATATATATATATAATACACACACACACACACACA
>NW_014035959.1:0-2374 GCF_001186125.1 Sphaeroforma arctica JP610 | reverse complement strand
TGTGTGTGTGTGTGTGTGTGTGTGTGTGTGTGTGTGTGTGTGTGTGTGTGTGTGTGTGTGTGTGTGTGTGTGTGTGTGTGTGTGTATGTATATATATAAATTAATCCGTCATATATACCTAGCGCTGGATATGCCACTTGCAAGCTCATACCAGACACTGCTGGATTCGTCGACACACACAGACGGTTGCACGTACCCTGGTCGGCTTTTTACAAGTGAAGAACCGGTACTCAATCAGAGGCAATATTTCAAAGAAGTCGAACCCCTCGAGGAACATGAACAGACAATCCTTGTCTGAGACACTATAATTGAGCGTACTCTTGAGCTAGTAGTAAAAGCTTTCGGAGAATAATTCGTTTTGTGTGTGAGGAGAGATGAGGAAATCAGATGGGAAAACTGTGCGGATGCTAAGGCAGTATAGCCATGCATTCCATTTAGATAACTACGCAATACATTTCTGTAACTACACATTCGATCGTTGCTTGAACGCGTACGTGTAAATTGCTACTCGAATATGTATGTGTTGACCGCTGCTTGTATGTGTAAATACGGACTGTTGAACCCGTGGTGTACGTGTTTATGTCAATATTCAAAAGTGTTGATATAATTTTACTATGTAATAAAGAGAGGCCTTGAATATTTGTATTTACAAACTGATACGAGATCAGATGCTGGCCGACATTGCGCGGCAAATTTGTTGCAGACTTGACTTTCGTGTCGATGGGTGTCGGGCGATTGTTCAGCCGTCGAAAATGAATATTGGTGTATGTAGCTCGTTTCATTGTTTATAACTGTGAGTGCTTACCATTGTTGCCACACGACAGTCAGACCAAGCACCTATTATAGTAGCAGTACCCTAAGGTTACTCGACATTAAACTACACACGAAAGCGATGCAATCATCGCTAAGGTACACACTGCACAGGAAATCGATGTAAGTGTGTGGCATGCTTCTATAGTACTTCTCAGATACCCTAGTAGATATGCACATCAATATGTGACCCGGTCGTAAATGTACGACGTTGTGATGAAAGCAGATGGGATTGGGCCAAATATTGGCTGGCAAGATCTGCGTTTGTTGCTAAATCACTGTGGTCACATCAATCTAGATGCGGTGCTCGTACCATTTTGTACAATCTCGTTCGGTTGCGTGCTTGCCATGAGGATACCATATCCTGCAAATATCTCACGAGTTATTAGTATGAGTTATTGCTGCCAGAGGGCTCTAGTAGTCTCACGAGACCTTCTCGGATTTACATGAACTCAACATTCATATGGTATCACGGCAATAAGGTGCACACGAAAGCAGTGAAAGAGTTGGCCATATTGTCGTAGTTGACAGATAGCATAGAATACGCTCGCATATGCTTGAGGTTGCAGAGGTGGCGCATAGAATGTTGGCCGAATGCTGCTGACTAGTTTCGTACGTGACGCATGTGATGCAGATGTGGTACCAACCAAAGCTATCCAGCAGAACCGGTCGCATGTTCTCGCCGGTTCAGTACAATGCCTAGGATGAGTGAAGCAACATGCCCACGAGTACTGTCAGTGGATCATCAGAGGAGCGCAAATGAGATATGTAGATGTGATACTTGCAAACAAAGGTATGGAGGTGCTTAAGGATATTTTTGTCAATTCGGACCAGAAAGTCTTTTAATGGGTTTATGTGTGCTGACGTTCTTGACCTGTGTAAGTTGTCGCACGGACACACACAACCTATGTTCACTCATTTGGTGTATGGAAAAAAAATGGATTAAGCCTGCCGAATTTCATGTTGTGCTTGGAAGACCGCATGCTTTTTAATAGATGTCAAATGAAATTACGTAGAGAAATACGTATATATGCAATCTGACGATAAGTGTCCATGCTGTATCTCTTATATGATAGTATACTCCCTGCTATGTGCTTCCGTATCGATAATCGGCTGAACTGGAGGATGCCCTGAATACAAATAAACATATTTTTGCCTGAGAACGAATAGAACTCGCGAATTTCGATCTTACACATAGCCCAATCAACTGTTCAAGCTGTTCTTGCAATAATACACGGGTACAATGTTGTTAAGTATGAAGTGGTGAATATAAATGTATATATATATATATAAATAAATTGATATACTGATATAGAATATATATATATAAATATTGATATACTGATATATATATATATATTTATATTTATAAAATACACAAACACACACACACACATTTATATATATATATACATATATATATGTATATATATTTATATATTTATATACACGCACACACAAACACATATATATATATGTATATTTATTTATATATTTATATACACGCACACACAAACATATATATATATATATATGTATATATATTTATATATATATATGTATC
>NW_014035960.1:0-2374 GCF_001186125.1 Sphaeroforma arctica JP610 | reverse complement strand
AACAACATAATAAAAACAAACAAAAATGAATTTTATGCCAATCTTCTCTCGTGAGTGAGTTTTTCCGATATTGTTTTAAAAAAAATTCTGGCGTATCCAGCCATTTTACATCACACACCCGGAAATATTTTTTGTATGATCTCTAAAAAAGTGAGTAATTTTCAATAAACATATCAATGAAATGATGCTTCTATTTTACGATTAAAAATGTTGTTTTATATATAATTATTTATCATGCTATTGCGAATCTTGTATCCAATCATTTTGTATCACACATATTTCTACAACCCTAAAATAAAATGCCAAGCCTATTTATTAGTATTTGTTTTAGGACTTTAGGTCATTTTGAAAAAATATGTACTGTAAGTCTGTAACGTACTTCTGCTCTTTTAAAAATAGACATTTTTTCCAACTCATTCTGGAATCACTCACTCTGGACTCTGGAGACTACTCTGTTATCTGTAGTGGACACTACTTACTACTATTTACTACTCTACTCTAAGTGTAAATATTAGTATATAGAGACAGAGTCTGGATTCTGGAGTTTGTCTCCAAGTTTTGCTATTGTTATATTTAAAAAAAATACATACATAGCTGTTTCATTTTAGAAGGCTATGAGAATTGAGATATGCAGTATTTATGCCGTATGGCTAAACCTTTTTGCCGGCTTTTTCCTATGTATGCTTGATTGCTTCCGTCTATTTTTACATATTTTTATGACAAAAAAAGTAAAGGCAAGACCATTATTTTATATATAAAAACATCTGGAGTCTCTGAGATTCTGCGAGTCTACATCGTAATATTGACGTCACTCTACAGTCTACTGTTTTTTTAGAAGGCTATGAGTCAATATTATCCCTATGAGTCTACTACTGAGTTCTGACTACTCTCTCTCTCTGAGTCCTGAGACTGAGAGTCTGAGAGTCTCTGGAGTTTCTGAGCCCTGGGCGGGCGCCTGGAGTTTGGCGATTCTGAACAGCGAACTTGACAGAACTTGTTAGACTGGAAAGTTTTGCAATATATACTTTGGGTACAGATTTTTCAGGTGTTAGTTTGTGAGTTATTTTCATAGCGGCAACATTTGTATTTTGTTGAGCGTGTGTGGGTGCTGGTAAAGGTATGTATGGAGGTGGTCTGCGTGTAAATGTTTGTTGCGTGCATGTGTCATTATTCCAAATGAAGAATTGATCCTCAAGTAATGCGACATCTCTACTTATAGCTATTGTCTTTGTGGATGGATTGTAAATTCTATGTGTCCGTAGTAGTCCCTGGTTGGCCACGGTTAGTAAGTGATGATGTATCGTGCCTCTCCTTGTAGAGTACTTTACATCCAAATACGCGGTATCGGTCGGTGTTTGCTGGCTGTTGTGATAGTAGTGTTATGGGTGGTGGTCGATCTGGGTTTGACGATAAGGCGTTAGTAATATTAACAGCTTGAAATATTGCTTCTCCCCAAAAGCTTGACGGCAGATTTGCATACGCAAGCATGGTTTGTGCTCGATTTTTGATAATCTGGTGGGCTCTCTCGATAATCCCGTGCAGTTGTGGTGTGGCCGTCGGTACGTAACTGATCATGTATCCCAAGTGTTATAATTTCCGTCTCATCTCGACTGATGTAGATTGACTGCCTTGGTCGAATTGTGTCGTCGAAACTCTTCTTCCGGAAAATACGTGTAGCTGGTCGAATAATTGCAGCAGATGTTCCAAGACATTGGCGGTTGTTATAGTCGATAAAAGTGCAACCTTAAGATATTTCGAGTTATCGGCTATTAATGTCAGGGCAAATCGGTTGTTGTCTAAAGTAGGGAGGCTATACGGTCCTATAATATCACTTAGGTAGAAATCCAATAGTTCAAAAGAAACTTCGCCTTGTATTTCGCTGGAAGTAGAATAGACCCTTTGGTTGGTATTGGCACATTCGTCGTACTGCTTATGTTGTCATATATCATAGCCGTTGTAGTGGTTTGGGGAAGATCGATGGGAAGAAGTGGTCAGTAAATTCCCTGTTGAAGCTTGGACCAAGTAAGTCGACAATGGAGGATATGCGCTCGGTCAATTCAGGGCGGTGCTGACAAAAACCCTGATACCATCGAGTGTGCCACGTATTCGCTTTCTGACCTACTAAATAGCGTACCTCATTCCGACATAATGTCGTACTTCTGTGACATCTTAACTATCACAGCTTGGGTAATGATACTCCTATCATCGGCTAACGAGACCTTAACATCTGTTGCTATAGTTTCACACTTGGAAGTTTTATCAGCCGCTAAAATGGGTTTGTGTTCTGCTTTTGATATCTTTCATTAATGCAAAGCGATCGGATATACATAATATTTCTGAATTAGGGTCAATCAACGCAAGGATTTCATTTCCA
>NW_014035961.1:0-2375 GCF_001186125.1 Sphaeroforma arctica JP610 | reverse complement strand
GACAAGCTAGTAGTCATAAGTTAAGATTATGACCAAGAAAGACAACACTCCTTCTACGAAGCGTAGAGCTGAAAAGAAGAAGATGGATAGAGAAGTCGCTAGCGCTGCCGCAGCTAGTACTTGCCTCTGACAATTATAGTCAAAAGGACAATGCTTCAGATAAGGAAGTAGCCACTCCGCTTAAGGAGACTACTCCTTCTGACAGAGCCCGAGGGTCAACTATTGCCTCAACTTAAAAACTTGCATTAACGAAGCTAAGAAGTGAGACAAGGGATACGTCTCAAGACGCCCCAACCCATTCTTCGGACGAAAATCAAAAAGGAAAGTCTCCAATTATGAGGGCGTCCCCAATTATAGGGGACAAGGACAAATCTCAGAAGAAACCTATCATGGAACCAGAAGAGGAGGCAAGCTCAAGTAGCAAAACCGAATCTACGTCCGAGACTTCTAAGCCGAAGCACATTAGTAAGTTAATTACTAAATACGCTGATCTTAAGAATCAGTTAGCTACTATTATGAAAGACTTGACTGTCGAACATGTAGATCAATTAGAAAGATCAGGAAAACATACACAGCGCTTACGCGAGCATGTTTCCCCGGGCATTACTGAAGCCCTACAGAAGTGGACAGAACGTCGACAGGCTATTACGCCTAATGACTCAAGCTCGACACCTGAGTCATATGATCCAGAGGTGCACAGCGTCGATATACCGTACGAGGCATTACTGCCAGAAGAACAGGCTAATCATTCGCCTGTTCTGACACCCGGTCGTGAGTCACCTGTCCTCAAAGGTATTATAGACCGAGAGGTAAGGAGATATACTCCGCCACTTGTACCCAATTGGGAGGATAATCATCGGAAACCAGTTAAGACTGGGTATGTTATTCTGACGCCAAGGGATATTAATCATCCCCGCAGACGTGTGAACGATGTCGAGTTTAATCGCTTCGACCGCACAGCTTTACACCAACCCATAGAGGATTTCCACTCTGACGAGGTGACCGACCTTAATAAATCGGTCGACGACTATACCAATAAAATGGAAGCCGCCCATGCTGTGCATCATGCTGATAAAGTAGCATACTATGCGAATATTTTTGCGATTAAGCAAAAGCGCAGCCCAACGTGGATAAGACCACAGGGACAACCAAAAGTACAAGGGACAGATCAGTCGACTTAAGTCGAACTGGGATGCCAACAGCAAGCAGGTCGAGTTTATAAACAACCATGACCTCGACACGCTAACTCGTACGCTTAATGCGTTTACGGTCATGCTGGAGACGAATGATATCGCTCCCCAGCAACGGATCTCTGCCTTAATGCAGACATTTGACCCTACAGGGACCAGTTATCTGATCCTGCAGCGACACCAGCATGAGCTAGACACTTGTCGTGACTGGCCAGCTGTGTGTTGGTTGGTCACATCCTTGTTAAGTAAGGATATGCGTAGCCCTGGGCTAAGCTCAATTTTAAATAAACCAGCCGAGAATACGCCCATTCAGAGTTATATTCTGAAGTTAGACGCTGACCTGAAACGTCCCGATATATCAAAGGTCAAG
This sequence comes from Sphaeroforma arctica JP610, assembly GCF_001186125.1. Classification (NCBI taxonomy): domain Eukaryota; class Ichthyosporea; order Ichthyophonida; genus Sphaeroforma; species Sphaeroforma arctica. Next base: position 815 of record NW_014035961.1, on the reverse strand, counting down.
GCACAGCGATGGTACGAATTCCTGGTTAAGCACGTGATATGTAAGAACATAGAAAATAACGACCGTGAGAGTCTGTACACCGAGTTGCGACGTAAACACGCGACTGAGGCTCGAGACAAGGGACATGAAACAAAGTTATATCTATCCCGACTTGCATGGGAACAATTTTATGATACTGTGTCCACTCTTTTTCCCGCACATCGAGTAACATCGAAAGGAAAAGCGGCTGTTAAGAAGCCCTCAAACGAGAGACCCCAACATACACGTGCTCGCGAATCCACTTTAACCACGCGACCCAATAAACGGGCACGCGCAAGAACGAAGGACATGGAACCTCCATTTGAGGAGATTAAGAAATGTGCCGACGCCCAGTGTGGGTATGACATGTACCAGTTAACCCCTAACGGTTATTGGAATGGTAGACATACATTCACCTGTACACACTTTCTTACTAAGTGTGACAAGTGTGAGAAGACCAATGGTTACCACACTAAGTCTCGTGACCGAAAGCCCAACATTAAGTTGGAGTGACGGTACTACCAGGTACAATCATTACACAGACAACACAACGACTCTTTAGATGAGCGTGTAATAATCCTTGTATATTGCAATGGAAATAAAGTTCTTACGTTGATTGATCCTGGTTCAGAAATTTCATGTATATCCGATCGCTTTGCATTAATGAAAAATATCGAAAGGAGAATACAAACAACTCATCTCATTTTAGTTGATGATTAAACTGCTACGTGTGATACCATCGCCACAGATGTTAAAATTTCTCTGGCCGATGATAGGAGTATCACTACTCAAGCTGT
>NW_014035962.1:0-2376 GCF_001186125.1 Sphaeroforma arctica JP610 | reverse complement strand
TGTATATGTATATGTATATAGTATATGTATATGTATATGTATATGTATATGTATGTGTATATGTATATGTATATGTATATGTATATGTATATATATATATAATATAATATATACCCGAACAGTATACATCTCTATGCATCTCGAGTTATATATCCATACCAGCGGCAGTATAATCGACACACAATACATCTCAGATCTTTGGCTTCCCTCCTGCGGCACAAATGAACGGGTTTGAGAGCGGCAGCAATGCAGAGAAAGAGCCGTCGCTGCACTACACGATGGTCTTCAACGTGTTTGTCATGTGCCAGTTGTTTAACGAGTTGAACGCTCGCAAAATCCACGGCGAAGTGAATGTGTTCGAGGTATGGCTTTGATACGCATTGGTGTAGTAACGCATTGGTGTAGTGTGCACCACGGCGCCACTATGTGTTGTAGTAGTGGGCTTTTGTTGTTGGTTCAAGTGATGTGAATGTGCTCGGTTGCACACCCATATATGTATACACACATACACACACACACACACATCTGCTCATATACGTACACACTCACACACACACACACACATCTGCCCATATACGTACACACAATCACACACACACACGCACACATCTGCCCATATACGTACACACACACACATCTCTGCCCATATACGTACAATCACACACACACACACACACATCTGCAGCCGTATACACACACTTTTGTACCACTGCATGCATGAAAACAGACACTTATCGACGGGTAAGAAACACTACATCGCGCTCAGGGATAGCTGCATAACCTGCTGAGCTATTCCCCGTATTCATAGTCTCCTATCAGACCACTGTGCACGTGATCGGACTGCATAGCCAATGCACTGTCTGTAGCCGTACACACACCTGGGAAACACGGGCACCCATTCATACACCACACACACACGAGTCTATAACTCTGCGTACACACACCTGGGAAACACGGGCACCCATTTATACACCACACACACACGAGTCTACAAGTCTGCGTACACACACACTAGTCGATACCTCTATGTACATACACACCAATCGAAACCACTGCGTAAACACATTCCAATCGATACACACACACACCACTCTATATCTCTGAGTGCACACACACCAATGTATACCTTTGAGTACACACACTCCTATCTCTACCTCGGCTCACGCACACACTACACCCCATTCCACCCCACCCCACCCCACCCCCAGGGCGTTCTGCGCAACCCGTTGTTCCTGGGGATCATCGTCTTCCAGGCCATTGTGCAGGTGCTGATAGTACAGTTTGGCGGCTATGTGTTCAGCTGCACCCCCCTGCCCTTGCACCTGTGGGGTTGGTGTGTACTCATAGGCTTCCTGGAGTTGCCCTGGAATTTTCTGGTGTCGATCGTCCCGGCTTTGTTCGGGGATTACAAAAACAAGAGTGCCGAGTCGGAGGTGTGTGGTTGTGGTGAGATATATTCGTGCGTGTGCGAGTGTGAGTGCGAGTATGTGGCTCTGGTTTAGATCGTATACGGTGCGTCCAATGAATTCTGCAGAGGGTCGGATAGGTAGGTAGGTAGGCCTGCGCAAAGATATTGGCGGCATGAGATGCGTACTGTTTCGGACAGATGTTGGCGAAGTTCTCGTTTGGCTCGAGAATAGAAAGGCCAAGGGGAAAATGATGGGGGCGAAAATGGGGGTGTATTTGGAACTGCCGCAAACTATACAATGTACAGCTCACAACCTATAGGTAGAAATATGCATACAATTGTATTAGACATAAATGTGAACGAACATGTGCCAAGCCAGTTCTTATACTATAAATGTATTTGGAAGGATTCAGTACATACACCTCGGCTCCCGTGTACCGCACTTTGTTCTGTATCTCATCTATTTATATACATACGCATACGCATCTAGATGTGCGTACGTTTTGATCGGATGAAGTCCGATGGAAAAATTCATCAGCTGCACGGCGACCTTCTCGGTTTATGTCCAAGACGTGGCTGTCAGTTAACCCACACTCCCTTTAATTTAATCGCGCCTTTCTTGGTACAGATAAATCCCATTTCCGAGGGTAGCAAACTTTGGATACGGTCCATTTCTCGCGTGAAATCACAGGTATGGTGAAACGGCAGCTGTATGGTGTGTATGATGCGGTTGTTGGGTGCTATCTTGTTTGCGTGCTCTTTTATTTGGCACTTCTCTGTTGTGGTTGACTGTGCATCTTCACCTTCAGTGGGGAAGTCAGTTGCAATACTTGTGAGTATGTTGCGTATCGCACTTAGACTCTCTCGTGATGCATCCGAATGGATAGACCTAATTATCAATATAGATATGTATATACATATATACGTAATAGTTATACACACACACATACACATGTATAAATATATAT
>NW_014035963.1:0-2376 GCF_001186125.1 Sphaeroforma arctica JP610 | reverse complement strand
TGTGTGTGTGTTTACGTATATACACATGTATGTACGTATAAAAACATGCAGACATGTATACACACAAATTTTACACGCGTATGTGGTGAACCTGAAGTTGCATTTATGTGCTGCACCTTCGCATATCATTTGGTGTACTTGCCACATTTCATTTGCGTGCTGTGGCTGTGGTGATAAAACTTATAAAATTCTGCAAGTCTACAAACCACAGCGGGAAAAAAATCTACAAAACCAAATTGCACAATCATACAGAGATAGACAGATAGATACATAGATATAAACATACATACATACAAACCTAAATATGTACATACATACATATGTACATACAAACCAAATATGTACTTACATACCTATGTATAAATAAACCTGGATATATACATACATACTTACATTCCCCCTCGTCGTTCCCGTCATACAGGAAGATGCTAGGCTGCGACACGCATCTTCGCATGTCCTGTGGGGCGTCCGCCACATTCATGTTGGAGTTGTCGCTGGGTGTGCCTTCAAACGTCGAGCGCATCGCCATACCTTGGAAAGGGGAGGAAGCGTATCCTTTCCGGTGGTTTGCTGGTATATGCAGGTGCATGTGAGTATACATGTGCTACAGTGAATATGCACGTAGAATACAATTACGCATGTTTGTGGTTTTGATTGACGTGTATGCTTGGTTGATTGTTATTGTCTGTGTATGTTTGATCATGTATAGAGTTGGTTATATTCTCGGAGAATAATCTATGAGAGGCGTGTGAGCTGTTGCAAGCAGAAACGGATGGAAACTATGAATATTTTTATCAGCTGGTTCGCATTTAAACTTGAAGTTATATCTCGTTGAAATTATACTCAACGGCAGCAGATGTTATATACATATTGTAGGTAATCGACCTGCTATATCTAGGACGCATTTAAAGACACAAATCTGAATGTTTCGAAATGATAACCTGGCGGTTGTGTTTGGCGACAGATTAAGTATTTCAGCGAAGATTCTGTTGTGTAAAATCCCTAGCGATGTACACAGTTCCGTAAAATCAAATATGCTCATGCAGGTTCTAAATAGGAGTGTACATAACAGGTATATGTCGATACTATCACTGAGTAGTTTGGAACACCGGAGACTAATGAAGTCTTTACCAGGCGCAGTAGTTCCAAGCAGAACATTCGCTTCTTCGAGCCAGCACACCTTGACTTTTTTTAGTACTACATTCACCTTTTCAAATCACACCTTCACCTCAATTGGTCAAATCTTGTAGCTTTTTGAGTGATACCTTTGTGTGACACGTTCACTTTGTCTAGACATACTTTCTCCAGTGACAGACGCAGAGGTCTGCATTCGGTGTCGCCCCTTGCGCTTCTTACTGTCGCCGGTATTTGGTTGGCCCATACCTATCTGTAGCATTTCGGGTTGCGTTTGTTGTACTTAGCTACATACATGGGTGTATCAATACTCCACACTATTCACGTTAATCTACCTGTGGCAAACGCTTTTGGTAGTTTCTGAACGAGTTGTATTGCTTTCGCACTAGCAATACCTCAACACGTGGTATCCGCAAGTTGCATAGGTAGCATTCTCTCTGACACGAATACGCCTGGGGCTGACGGACAGTAACATTTCTAAAAAAAAATTCTGCGGGTTTTCGGTTACTAGGGGAGCGATTGGTCTATTAGGCGATAAGACATGTACGCGTGGGGGACACTATTGTTCTGCCACTTACTGTGAATTCATTGGCGGCACAACCGCCAAAACGTTCTAAACACTGGTATCAAACTCTTTTGCCTCGCAAACTACAAGCGTCCGAAACGGTCCAGGACGTATTCTCCTATATACGAAAGTGCCTCCATACATTACCATATGTAAGGTTTTCTGAGTCAAGTATGCTGATAAAATTACCATACAATACCAAATCGCCGACGAATCATGCTACGTTTTCCGTCGGCACGCATCCGGTACGCCAAGCCTGCTACACAACCATCACGTCGATTATGATAAAACGTAAATACTTTTATCCTGACATACCTCGGGTACATCGTAGCCAGAGCGTTTAAATTTTCGTCCCAATCCCTTGAGAAATCCGGTTTCGACTTGACCCCCGCTGGGTCTTTTCTTCGACTTACTACTAGTACTACTTTTATCCTCAGATGGCTCGCCTTCCTCCAATATGTCGAGCAAGATATCTTTTCCGTCAATTGTTTCGTGCGAAAAGTCTAATTCGAAGTACTCATCTAAGTCATCCTGGATATTATATGTGCACATGAACAAATAGTTTGTACACAAGTTGAGTGTGTGTATATCAGTGTATTGTACGGATTTCATAAGTTATACGAGTAACATGCGCATATTTATATATCTTAGCATCGGTCTAAGAATAGACTTGTATA
>NW_014035964.1:0-2377 GCF_001186125.1 Sphaeroforma arctica JP610 | reverse complement strand
ATAAACATACATAACTCATGCGCACACCAGCACGCACAGAAACAGACACACACACACACACATGCATAGATACACACACATGCATACATACACATCACATCCATACACACGCACACACATGTATACATACATAATACATCCATACATACATACATAATACATGCATATTTAGATATTAGTGTATGGAACTCATCTCAAGTGAGATGAGAGAGGGTGTTAACGCATCTCCGTAAAATCTTCATGTAATGTACACAGTCTCCCGAAATATCTACAATATGCTGTAAACCACACATGCGTACATGACCATACTTACGCCATAGACACAGGGTGTTCGGCATGGCGAAGAAGATGAAAATGGAACAGGAGGCCATGCAGACCTAAAACCCTAAACCCTAAACCCTTAGGCAATGTGTACCTGGACAAAGTAGCTTATCGTTCATTCTGTATATGTACGCCACACCTTACACCCTACACCTTAAACCCTAAACCCTAAACTCTACATTCATTTAGGTTGGAGAAAACGAAGCGAACTCACAGAAACTGTTGGAGGCTTCGGAGAACCATGATCCATATGCTGACGAAGCTTCGTCAAGCACAGGTATGGCCACACACCGGATGTGTAGTATAGAGCATATACACAGGGTCAGCTGCATTGTAGACACACACACACACACACACACACGCACCACCCCCCATATATATATATATATATATATATACATGCATCGAATTGCTTGCGAACACTCAAGTATAACGTATGTACAGAACAGAGGCAAGCTTATTTATCCACCCACACCCACAGCACAAGACACACATGCGGCAGGCAGGGATAGGTATGTTTATTTAAACCCATTGTGATAGCTTGTTTATTTAAACACATTGTGAACGCTTGTTTATTTAAACACACTGTGAGCGCTTGTTTATTTAAACACACTGTGAACTCTTGTTCATATATATACCTCCTCGCCTCGTCATATCCGTTTGACGATAGTAGGGCTGTGATGCCTTTACCCACTCCACCACTCCATTTTAACACCAATGCTGCGCTCGCACTATCCAAAGTTAACGCAATGCGGACGTTTCTCGTACCATGCGATGTGCTGGCGAGAGAAGTTTTCTTTTGCGTTTACGTTTATGTACATCTAAACGCACACATGCACCAGACCCACCTGCTGTACTACCGGCGGGTACGTCTATATACGTACGGGCACTTAATTACCGAGTCCCCTCTTATTACTACACCACAGGCACGTGCCTGAAAATACGTAAACGTACACGCTCATTCTTAAACGTTACCCACCTCGTACCTCTCCCCTCGCTCCCTACTACACTACACCAAACCACACTACACTACACTACACTACACTACACTATACTACACTACACAACACTACACAACACTACACTACACTACACTACACTACACTACACTATACTATACTATACTATACTACACTACACTACACTACACTACACTACACTACACTACACCACACTACACTGCACTTTACACTACCCTACCCTACACTACACTTTACACTACCCTACCCTATACTACACTTTACACTACCCTACCCTACACTACACTTTACACTACCCTACCCTACACTACACTTTACACTACCCTACACTATTCTTTACACTACCCTACACTATTCTTTACACTACACTTTACACTACCCTACCCTACTCTTTACACTACCCTGCACTACACTTTACACTACCCTACCCTACTCTTTACACCACACTACACTACACTACAGGCGGGGCCGATGACATGGACCTTCCCAGTTACGGTGATGTGCTTGGCGATGGTGGTACCTCCGCTCCCTCACACGCTCGGTTGAACCAGCTGGGCAACCGCTCCACAGTGCGCATGGGCATGTCCACTGCTGTGATCCAGGGCAGCACAGACGAGTTCAACCTCATGTCCCATAACGTCGACGCACGCGGCCGCAACGGAGCGGTCGAGGCAATGGAAGGTAGGGGACGGGCGTAGGGCAAGGGGAAGGGAAGGGGTGTACTGTGTGTGGGGTTGTGTGTGTAGGTAGAGAAGGAGTACGTATGTATTTGCATTGACAGTCGTCTCAGATGGGTGTATCTGGTTCACACGTGTATGCCCGGACGAAAGTACGCAAGTACACGTGTATATATCGACCACAGTATCGAGATGGATTGAAAGCTCTTCGTACGTATATTCATATGCTCTTCCTGGTTCCACGTAAACTGCTACAGACATTGATGAGGATGACAGCGACTTGAACATAGTAGCATCAAATATTCTGAGCGAATTCTCGCCATCGGATCCTGCCGCGCCCGAGTAAGTATCGACTCAACGCCGTAAGCCCTGTACCAATATATCAATGTATATATATAT
>NW_014035965.1:0-2378 GCF_001186125.1 Sphaeroforma arctica JP610 | reverse complement strand
TATATCAACTGAAAAATTCGTAGGATTTCTAATAACTCTAAAAATCGGAGAAGCTCTGGAGTTTTTTAAAGTCGAGTCCTAGACTCCTCCTGCCTGGGGTCAACAGTCCGACAGCCGGCGGACAAAGACGACGCCAGTTTCGCGTATAAAAAAGGGACTCAAACAGGACAAAGAACAACAGTCCACATAACCACCAGCGAATAAGACAACACAACAAAGTCTTCAACGTCGCCATGAACACCCAGCCCAACCACGGGAGTTCCGGCCTTAACCTCACCATCGACGAACAAGACACCCAAAGAAACCTTCTTTCTTAAGACCCCTCGACTAAGCGAACTAAGGATGACTTGGATATCCCCGGCTGATGAACCTATCAAGACGAACACGAGTGTCGATGGAGAAACCGACGTCAAGATGCAAGCGTTGGTGACTGCACTCGAGTAGAGAAGTCCTCACCCGCGACGCCGAACGTGAAGAACGTGTGCAAGCTGTGATTAACCTCTGTTATCAAGAACAGGCAGAGGAAGACGAAGCCCACGCATCCAAGATGCAAGGTTCGAAGACTAGCCGTCTATCTATGTGTTTTACCTTCTTGACATTGACCTGTTCGTTCATGGATACAAGGCCAGTCTTCAAACATTGGATCTCCGATGTGTGGGCTTCGTCTTTCTCTGCCTGTTCTTGATCACAGAGGTTAATCACAGCTTGCATTCGTTCTTCACGTTCGGCGTCGCGGGCGAGGACTTTACTCTCGAGTGCAGTCACGAATGCTTCCATCCTGACTCCAAAAAACTTCAGAGCTTCCCCGATTTTTAAAGTTATTAAAAATCCTACGAATTTTATAGTTGATAAATATATAAATATATATATTTATATAAAATTTTTATTATTATTATTATTATTAATATTAATATTATTATTATTATTGTTAATATATATTATTATATATGAGTATTATTATTATTATTATTATTATTTACATATATATATATATATTACGTATATATATACTATCATATATATATATATGTCTATACTATTATGTATATTGTTATATATTATTAATATTATATATATATATATTTATATATATATATATTGTTATATCTATATTATTATATAGATATATAGACACAATATATCTACAAATATATATTTGTGTATATATATACCCATATATATATGGTTGTGTCTGGGTCTGGGTCTGTGTCTGTGTCTGTGTCTGTGTCTGCATGTTCAGGTGTGTACAACCGTATGTTTCGGCCTTTAATCGAGAATTAGTTTAGTTTTGGTTGCAGCAATGCCAATCTTAAATTCTATTAATTTCATACTTCAATATCATATTAATTAATAGTTTGTTATTTATAAACCGGATAACATAGTTGTAGCACCATTCCCGATTCTTTTTACATATCTCGATACCTACCACCTTTCGTTTTAGACCACTCTCGTAAAATGGTGACCCCTTCCAAGACTCAGAGGCACTCATCGTCCTGTCCATTTACTAAAACCCTAAAACCCTAAAACCCAACACTATTCCACAGACCCAGCCGAAGTGATACAGCTCTACCCTGACCTGTCCAATTTAACAGGACAGGAGGACAGCCCTGCCCCCGCTGCAGGCGATCGCAAAGGTGCCAACCGAACAGCTCGAGGACAAATCATAGACCAAGCACGAAGCCAACTAAGCTCTGCTAGTCCTGAGGACTTGACCCATGCACTGGTGGCCCTGACCAAGTATCTGGAACGCGTGCGAGCCGATCTGATTGCGGAAGTACCGAACTGTCCCGCTGACCACATCGCGCGGCGCGAGGGGTTGGTAGATAAAGGTACAGGTCTAGGGGAAGGGGAAGGTGGGGAGGGGGTGTTGGCTGAAGCGGATGAGAATACCGGGACAAAGCGGGTCGAGGACGGGATGTCGAGGGTATCGGATGCTGGCAAAGCGGAGAGAGAGAGATTTGTGGGTAATGGCGAACTTGCGGACACACAGACCCACACACTCCGCCAACAGGGCCAGAGTGAGCAGGCTGGGGATGGGGAGAATACGACCACGGGTGAGACCACGCCGGAAAACCAGACTGCAGAAGAGGTAGATACGACACATCCTGCAGAAGGGGTGGATACGACACATCCGACAAGTGCCACCCCAAGGACCACGGAAGGGACGGAGAGACTCTCAGGAGAAACACACGGGAGAGCCAAGACATTGGCAAAAGGGGACAGAAGAGACCAGCGGTTGAGGGCTGTGGACATTGCTTTGCTGCAGCTGTATGTACGACTGGACACACACCGACTGCTGTGCTTTGTGGGAGGATGTGGAGATGCGCACGAGTGTCAGTGTACGTACAGGTGAGTGCGCGGGTTTGGGTGGCGTGTAT
>NW_014035966.1:0-2378 GCF_001186125.1 Sphaeroforma arctica JP610 | reverse complement strand
TACACACACACACACACACATATATATATATATATACGCAACACACATACACAAACACAAACACACACTCACACACACACACACACATATATATATATACCTGGCATGGGCCTCGTTGGAGCGATTGGCCGAGGGTTGGATGTCTTTCATGGCTCTGTTGAAGCACGATTTGTCAATACTTAACGATTTTACATCGATCTGCAGTTTAGAGTTGCTTTGATAAATCTGTAGAGATGGAGTTAACCGATGGTACAAGAAGTGAGCGAGTGCGAATGAATTGAAGACAGGTTTATGGATTAGGGAGTACGGAGTTTGTTAAGAGTCGAGGGAAGCTCTTGATAGTCCCGATACCTATAAAATAGTATATACATATGCCATATTATATACAAATACCATATTATATACTTGGACCATTTAATATACATACACCATATTATATACATACACTATTTAATATACATACCCCATATAATATACATATACCATATGATATACATACACCATATTAAATACATGTACCATATTATATACATACACCATATAATATACATACACCATATTGTATACATATACAGATGCCATAATATATACATGGACCATATTATATACATACATTATATAATGTACATTCATATAAAACGACTGTCGAACTGTGATCGGAGGGTTTGGGGATGTGGGCTTCATACACTGCGAGCACAGGCTGAACATGACATACTCCCAATTGAATATCAGTTGGTATTCAGGTGAGTGTTTGTGTATACACATATGCGGTTGAGCATGTACTTGTGGGTATTGGACATGCGAGTATATATAGGATATATGTGAACTCGACTATGTAGGTATCGTTCATGTGAGTGTATATAGGGTGTTTATTATATATATGTAAATGGGGTGTTGATGAATGCGTTGAGTATTTACCTGTGGGTATTGTTCATGCGAGCATATATATATATATATGGGGTGTTTATGTATGCGCTGAGTATTGACCTGTGGGTATTGTTCATGGGAGTATACATAGGATATTTTGTACTTGACTATGTAGGTATTGACCATGTAAGTGTATACATAATGTTTACATGTGCATAGGGTACGTACTTGTGGGTATTTGGATTTCAGAGAGTGCACGGCACTGGACGCGACGAGAGCCTTCAGATCAGCACCACAGTACCCAGCAGTAGACTGGGCCAGGTGCGAAAGAGTCCTAAAATAAATAAACAGGGCCGGTACATTTAAGAGGCTTGTTCAGTAGTGGACTACAACAGGTGCAAAAGCGTACCTAAAAAAAAAAAACAAGACAAGTACAATTAAGAGGCTTGTTCAATTACAACAGGTTCAAAAGAGTCCTAAAATAAAACAAATAGGACAAGTACAATTAAGAGGCTTGTTCAGTAGTGGACTACAACAGGTTCAAAAGAGTCCTAAAATTAAACAAATAGGACAAGTACAATTAAGAGGCTTGTTTAGTAGTGGACTACAACAGGTTCAAAAGAGTCCTAAAATTAAGACAAATAGGACAAGTACAATTAAGAGGCTTGTTCAGTAGTGGAATACAACAGGTTCAAAAGAGTCCTAAAATTAAGCAAATAGGACAAGTACGACAAGTAGGCATATTCAGCAGAAGAGTACAAAATTAATGAGATACGGGACAGATACGATTAGTATTTGGAACGAGGAGAAATTGAGTTATATGTATTGATAGCAAATAAAGTCTCAAACTCGAATACAACTGTTTATACGCGATATGTGTGGAACTACATGCATGTACCAAGCCAGAGAGTGTATGGAGGACAGAACAAAAGGGGAGTGTTGGGGTGCGTGCGTGGTCGTATATCACAAGTACACAACAGCGTTCAATAACTACGTACAGACAAAGGTACATACTCATTGCTTAGCGGAGGATTCCAGCCTTTGGTGTGTATCTTAAGGATCTCGGCACGCGCTGTATGTGGTGAAAACAAGAAGAAAAACCACTTATTGATAGGGAAATATATTGTTATATAGTCAAAGAGTTTTCACCCGAAAATATACTAGGTCAAATCCAAATCGATAGGTTTTACTTTGCATAGTTAAAAGACAGGAGCGAATATACCGATATATATATATATATATACATATATATAAATATATAAATATATATATATATACGTACACATACATATACATATACATATACTTATATATATAAAAATTTATATATAAATATAAATATATATAAATAAATAAATAAATAAATAAAAGAATAATATATATTTACGAATATATATATAGATATATATATATGTATTCGTAAAATATATGTTATTCTTTTATTTATATATATATATATATATATATATATATATATATATATACACACACACACACACACACACACACAC
>NW_014035967.1:0-2378 GCF_001186125.1 Sphaeroforma arctica JP610 | reverse complement strand
AGTGTACATAAATAAGCTATGCATATATCAGTATATATGCACGTACATAAATAATACATAGATACATAGATAATATATACAGACATACATAAATACAAACACACATATACGCACACACACACACACACTATATATACATACATATATATATATATACATACGTACATACATACATAAATACATACATATCTATGCCAACATTTAAACTCAAGAACGATACTACTTCTTAGTCTAATGAATTTTCAGTTTCAAAGTGCGGTGATGTGCATACCTTTTGCACTATCTTTCAGTGTAGTATCTATTTTCATTTCCCTGGCGGTCTTGATGTGCACCTTAATCTCCCCTGCTACCGTTTTGAGCTCAGCGATGCGCTCCTCGTTTGACATGATGCCGTGTGTATCTTATACGTACTAAGTATTCCGTACAAGGATGTATATATATATACTTGAGAGTATCGACCTGTAGTCGGACCCTGGCACAAGCTATAGAGTAGCGTTGCTAGACATAAACGCACAGTGTGTTCTGGCAATTTCTTCTGGGTCTAAAGTTGGATGTTGGTTACTTGCCGTGATGGGATACGATAACACCTGGATGCTCAAGACAACATGGAGGATAGTGAGAGGAACCACTCACTCTATGTCGCTTCACTCGCTTCGCACTTCTAAAAGGTTAGCTGGTGGGAATAGTGTTAATGTACATACAATTTTAGATCCAGAAATTGTATGTTTATAAAAATATAAAAAAATATAAAAAAATAAAAATCGAAGTTGATAAGGAATTTAGAGTTTTTTTATCGAGTTATTTAAAATCTGTATGCAAATTCAGCGACAGCGAATAAATAGTAAATACCTCGTTCTAAAAAAGACAATACACGAGTTTATTACTCATATCCGACGGAGTTTTAAATTCAAAATAGTTGTTTGAAAATGGGCTGATATCTATAAACCGTATAAGAATATCCGACGTATACCAAGTTTTACCTCAGGTATGAAATGTTGATGTCGTTAATTATTTTGGAGCCTTTCCCGTATAGTCATGGCAAAGAGTTTACACCAACAATACATTTTTAGTTCTAAAGTTTTTCTGAGTTGGTTTTCAACTATAAAAACCCATCTCAAAATATAGAATCAGGCGGGCCAAAACCCGCCATGGCTTTCAATTTTCCAGAAACTACCGACAAATACCATTTCGTTTCTCGTAGAAACGTTAAATCACTTTTTTAAGCGGGGGTTTTTTATTTATGCTCTATACTGTAGTACGGCCCAAAGCTCAGGAAGCGAGACATTTCAGCAAAGTCGCGGATGACGGACTTTTTGGTTCATGCTCATTTACGTCTAAACGTATAACGTTTACGTTCGGCATCAAGTCACGCGACTTCACTCTGGCACACCCATCACGATCACAAGAAGGGAGGGAGAGAGAGATCAAAAGTATTCTGAAGAGCATCATAAATTAAATCCATTTTAAAGATAGGTTTCACGAGTACATCCAGCTCACACAGGGATACCACCAAACATATTGTATACGTTTTAAAATATATTTACTTGTGCTTAAAAGTAGTTCATTTTGTACACGCGGAAGTGACTACATAATAATCTAAATATCAGCTGCAAGAGCTTCAGCAAAGTTATCAGAGAGACTCGGTGAACCTACAAACCGTATCAAGCATCTTTTCAAGGCGTCAAACACCACGCAACCAATTTAGGATCAAATATTAATCAATTAAGTGGTCAGAGCAAATACAAGTGTTGACTTTCACATATTACACATCATGGCTGAATACTTAGCGTCCATTTTTGGAACAGAGAAGGATAAGGTCAACTGCCCATTCTACTTTAAAATTGGTGCCTGTCGACATGGTGACAGATGTTCACGCCAGCACAACCGGCCTACATTCTCGCAAACCGTTCTGTTGCAGAACTTCTATCAAAACCCAGAAAACGTTCCGAAAAATCCGGATGGCACGCCAGGTGTAAATTTATCTCCTTCAGAGATACAGACATATTTTGAAGGTATGTGGAGGTGTGCATCTGAATGGAATTGCTTGTACTTGATACTATAATCAATGCGTCTATCGTTTAAGTTGATCTGTGTATATTGTGCTCCGTGAAAGTGTATACACACGTGCGTAAAACCGTAATCATACCCACGAATAAGTAGTTTGACTTTAAACTGCACATCCAGGTTCTGGACACTGGAGAAGCGCATTTTAACCTGAGATATCATAAAGCAAAAACACACACACACACACACATACACACACACACACACACACACACACACACACACACACACACACACACACAACACACACACACACACACACACACACACACACACACAACACAAAACACACACACAAACACACATACACACAC
>NW_014035968.1:0-2379 GCF_001186125.1 Sphaeroforma arctica JP610 | reverse complement strand
GCATGGGACAGGCACACAACCAGTCCTCACTCAAATGCATGGGACAGGCACACAACCAGTCCTCACTCAAATGCATGGGACAGGCACACAACCAGTCCTCACTCAAATGCATGGGACAGGCACACAACCAGTCCTCACTCAAATGCATGGGTCAGGCACACAACCAGACCTCACTCAGCTGCACTGGACAGGCACACAACCAGTCCTCACTCAGCTGCACTGGACAGGCACACAACCAGTCCTCACTCAAATCCATGGAACATGCATACCGAGCTACAAGTTATCATACTTGCGGCAGATACACTTAGGCATGCATGCACTACGTCACTTGCATTATGTGTAACTCACATATGCATGTGTAGTATAGACTTACACACGCATGTGTAGTTTTATTTGCATCAGGTACACTTCCACATAAACAATCATGAACACATATACGTATGATTGATATGAAAACCATGTCACGCGCCAAAGTGCATCATTCATTTATCGCCTCAATTCTGCCGCTCGTATTTCCTTATCAGGCCGAGGTCATATGCACCGTCACTGAGCTGCTGACAGAAATAGTACCGATCATCTGCGCCAATCTGTATCTAAGGATAAATCATTTTCGGTTGGTCGAGGCTGTGCTCATCGATTGCGGTGTGAGTGCGACGGAGAAAACGGACACTTGGACTGCATGTCAGACGACTGTAGGTAAGTTGAATGTAGGTAAGAATGTAGGTAAGAAGAAGCATGTAGGTAAGAAGGATAATGTATGTAAGAAGCAAAATGTAGGTAGGAAGAAGAATGTAGGTAAGAAACATAATGTATGTAAGAAGAATGAGAAGAAGAAGAAGGAAAAGGAGAATAAACGCAATGGGGTATAAGGCATAGTATGTGCATAGACTGAGGGTGCTCTGGATATGTGCATCCAAATGTTCACGCAAGACACACATATAAATGCACACACGCACACGCACACACATGTATATATAAGTACACGCACACACATGTATATGTAAGTACACACACAGGCACATGTATATGCAAGTACACACAAACACATGTAAATGTATCTACACACACACACACGTATATGTATGTACACACACACACATGTATATGTAAGTACATACACACATGTATTCGTAAGTACACCTACATACATGTATATGTATATACACACACACACATGTACATTTCAGTACACACACACACACGTATATGTAAGTACACACACACACATGTATATGTAAGTACACACACACATATATATGACAGTACACACACACATGTATATATAATTGCACACACACACATGTATATGTAAGTACACTCACACACATGTATATGTAAGTACACTCACACACATGAATATGGATGTACACCCACACACATGTGTATGTATGTACACACACATGTATATATAAGTACACACGCACACATGTATATGTAAGTACACTCACACAGATGTATATCGATGTACACCCACACACATGTATATGTAAGTACACACACGCACAGACTCATGCCTATGTTAAGCGCTACTTCGGACTAATATATGTCATGGCACGAATTCTTACGATCGTATGCGTGTGTACGCGCAACAGCTTCAATTTGCGTGTTGTTTGTGTGCATGTACCTATGCTGCATCTGATACACAAATTGACGTTTCATGATGTTGGTCCAGGCGTAAGGTGTGAGAGATATGCGCATCACACGACTATGTTAGTGTGGCTGCTCATCTCCCAGTCCGCAATTGTACAATTGTAATGTCACATACATACCTTATATATATATATGTATGTGTGTGTGTTTGTGTGCTTACACACACAGAATCTATACGACCAATAGACGTGTCACAGTGTTTGTCCATGTTTTGTTGGTTAGAAGCGTGCTCATCACACGGTTGCGACCGTGCAGCTGGTTGTATCACACCTCGCACGCGTGCAAGTTTACAATCACACGCATACCTGTGTGTGCATTAGTTGTTGTATACATGTATGTTAATATATTTGTATGTTTGTGCACATATATGTACATATACATCTTACTATATAAATATGCACCTATATAGCTAGTGGACTAATCGGCCCTGTTTTTTTTGGTCCAGGTGCCAACAGTAAGAAGGATGCCCATCACACGGCTATGATAGTGCGCCTGATTATGTCCCAGCCCGTTCGACACCACACTGAAGTAGCCAGACGCCTCATAGCTCAGGTGTGGAATGCGTGTAACGTTACGAAAACGAACCACACATGGGGTGTATCGCCCTATCGGCTCTTTGTTTGGCTTTACGTATGTACGTCGGCTCACCTATGCACTTGTGTAGTGCAAATTGGTATATAAGTGTTTGTTGAACGACGTACCTATCTATTGATTTTTATAGATATTATA
>NW_014035969.1:0-2380 GCF_001186125.1 Sphaeroforma arctica JP610 | reverse complement strand
TGTATATTTGCTAATGTGAGTATCTATCTAGAAGTGGATTTTACATTCGTGAATATCTATGAGTGTATGTGTACCTATGTGAGTATCTACGAGTGTTTATTTACACATGTGAAGATCTATGTATTTTTATTTCTATACGTGAATTTCATGGAGTGTTTATAGATATATGCGAATAATCAAGCCCAAAGATGCCCACAGAATATGCTTGATAGTGTATCAGTTTCGTTTCATAATAGGCGTGTCAGCATGTCGATTAACCTTAGTTTCATTTTCTCGATATTTTCCTAAAGGCGACAGCACAGGTTGATGGCACCTTTGAGCTGGGAATCTGCGAATGCCACTCACCGAGTGGTGCCTTTTGCACCAAATTGTAAGTGCCGCCTATCTATTTTGAAGCCAGTGGGGTATGCGTGTTCGATTGAATCTGTCAAGATGTGTGCGACGTAGAGATAGGGATGGATGGTTTTATACCATGGCTATATACAAGGTTGTTCAACTATGCATCTTGAGGTGTTCTCACGCTGTCTTCACGTGCATAGACACATCGTATAAGTGCATGTATGTGCGTGTGCAAATAGGATCTGTGGTTTGTTTGCGTCCTAAATAAAGGTGAGTCTGCTGGTGTTTACGATACATACACACACACTTACATACATACATACATATATATTCATTCGTACACGCTTTTCTCGATACCCTAGCCAGTGCCATGCAATTGTTCAGATATAAGCACATCCAAAGATACGTCGCATTGTTGCATAACCCTATGTACCCTCACACCCGCCACCTGTACATTTCCTGATACAGAATCCTCTCGAATCTGAGCATAAGCGGCTTCCAGAACTCGAGTTTTATTGCGCTACCGGACTTAGAAGAGTTGGACCTATCCCACAACACCCTGGGCCAGATAGACCTGGCCCTCCTCCCAGCCAATCTCAAGCATTTAAACCTCAGCGCAGTGGGCATTGCCGAGCTCTCCTTCGGGGACAGTACGCTCAGGTGGGTGGGGGGACTAATCACATACGTGTAGCAGCTCAGAGCCCGATTGTTGCAAGTCTGTGGATGTGTATTGGACGGGTGTCTTATCTGTTGTTTTGAGATATGTGCTGGTTTTGTACTGTCAGGTGTTTGTTGGTGTATTGCTTGTGTTGTGGGTGCGCGATTAACCGGCGTGATTCCAAATAATCCATTTTTATATATAGGTTTTTGCTTAAGCTGCAGACAATCTAAAGGTTGGGATCCAATTTGTGCTATTTAACAGATTCTTCCGGATGTCAAACTATCTATCCATGTATCACTCCACTGTGAGGTTTTGTGCTGGTTTTGTGCTTAGCTGTGGTGGGCTGTGGGTTGTCATGTCACAGTATGTCCTATGTCACTGGCAATGTTCTGTACTATCCTCGCGTTAGGCACCGTTTGTGCCTTGTCTGGCACCTGTCGAATGCCGAGTCTAAACTTACACACGGATGTACAGACACATCACACACACAAGAGCAGACACATAAAACATACCCAAAAGCTGATACACATAGACATACATATGTTTGTGAGTATAAATACACTAAAGGACACTCATACACACCATTTTACATTTTATATACTTAGAAAGACACTCCAGAATGCCTCAGCTCATGTGTTACTTCCATTCCTTTCTCACAACTTGTACCAATCCAGATCGTCTTCGGAGCTCGAAGTCGTTGACGTATCGTACAACGCATTAGCCGACGTGGACGTAGGACTGGTGCCGCACTCACTGCTATCGCTGAATGCCAGCCACAACAGAATCTCAATGATATGGCCCGGGGCTATGAGGTTGGTTCAACTCAAGTGCGTATGTGTGCGTATGTGTGTGTGCGCGCACCGGGAGAGGGGGTGGGGGCAGTTGTCTGGTTGGTTGTCCCGTTGTCTGGTTGGTTGTCCCATTATCTGGTTGGTTGTCCCGTTGTCTGGTTGGTTGTCCCGTTATCTGCTGTGCACAGTTTCTCGTCCTCTGATAAGCTCAGCTCAACCGACAAGTGCCCTCGAGCATTCCGCTTGACACACTCTCTGCGACCACTGCCTCAATGATACTCATCCAGTCACGTCCTATTCGCTCCTCTCACAGTCCGTTTGTCGCCCTTGAGCGAATGAACCTGTCCTCCAACGCCCTCACGACAGTCGACTTGAGCGTCTTTCCGCAATCCATTAGATGGCTGGACATCAGTAACAACTCCATGACCGAGTTGTAAGTGGTGTATCTTAGTTCTTTGGCGTGTGTTATGTGCGTCGCGTGTGCTCTGGTCTTCATTCATAAAGTTGCAAGTGCTGTGCGTAGATTGACGCCAGTGGACATGCCTGTCCGTTGCTGCAGGGTTCACGAATACATCTCTGTTATTAATAT
>NW_014035970.1:0-2380 GCF_001186125.1 Sphaeroforma arctica JP610 | reverse complement strand
GCGCACAGCAAAAGGTTACATCTCTACATTATATGTACACATAGCAACGGTTTACATCTCTACACTATATGTACACACAGCAACGGCATACATCTCTACACTATATGTACACACAGCAACATGTTACACCTCTACATTATATGTACACACAGCAACAGATTACACCCCTACACTATATGTACACACAGCAACGGGTTATATCTCTACACTATATGTGAACACAGCAACAGGTTACACCTCTACACTATATGTACACACAGCAACAGGATACACCTCTACACTATATGTACACACAGCAATAGGTTACACCTCTACACTATATGTACACATAGCAACGGGTTACATCTCTACATTATATGTACCTATAGCAACGGGCTACACTTCTACACTATATGTACACACAGCAACGGGATACATCTTAACACTATATGTACACACAGCAACAGGTTACACCTCTACACTATATGTACACACAGCAACAGGTTACACCTCTACACTATATGTACCCATAGCAACAGGCTACACCTCTAAACTATATGTACACGCAGCAACAGGTTGCACCTCACAATTGATTTTATTGGTGCAGGTGCCGTGAACTTTTGTGGTATTTACAAAACAGTTGTTCAGTCCAGTAACGGGACGAAATGTATCTGTGCCATTTTTTTAACATAATTTTTGCAACTCTAATAAAGCGCAGCTAGAGCCACCGATGCGCGGTTGTGCTGTGTTTATTGGCGAAATAGACAATACTAGCATCTCTGATTATTGAGCGGCGGGGCACAATACCTATGTTCATAAGCCATGAACCACACAAGGAGGTGCTCTCACATGGGTTGGTATGCTCCAGTCACCTCTTGCGCAAAGTGCAGTCAGAAGTTTGAAACAGTGACCCTATTAAAGTAAGGCGCTAGCGTCCTATATGGTGATATGGCTTAATGTTTTTCTATGGTATTTATACTTTACTCTAGTAAATTTGTTTATACTATGAACGCCTGACCCATCTTTCCGTAGTAGCCGACATTCCCTTCGCTATCCTTGCCCACCACATTGATATAGCAACCCTCATCACGGCCACACTTGTCTCGCACATCTTGGGGTACAGTGAAGATGAACTCTTCTGAAACTCCATTATTCGGGGGCAGTTCAATCCAATCAGAATTGAACAACACGCTCTCAGGCTCAGCGTAGCACTCTGAGTTGTTGGTGCCCGGTCCTTCCGTGAAGATAGTGGCACGGTGCACGACATCTATCCCATCGGGCGACTGGACAGATCTGATCCTGTACTTGTACTGGCCATCGCCCAAATTATTGGGTTTGGTATTTGACCAGTACACAGACGTGGGCACCTCCAGCATCTCCTCCCAGAACTTGGGGTTCTCCTCGAAACACTGGAAGAAGTGTGCTTTCTGTGAGCTCCATTATTTCTTGTTCAATTTCACATTATCTACCTTACCGCTGGCCAGGTAGGGATCGACGGATTTGCTGTAGCCGTCAGTCATCTCTTCTAACGCTTCTTTGCTCCAGGGAGCGCTCTCGGCAATCAGAGCTTTAATGCGCTGAGTCACCTTGCTGGTAAAGTCCTTGGGCATCAGGTACATAATGCGACGAAAGAGGTAGTTGTCATGCATTACGCTCATACCAACAGACACCTTATTGTGCTTACTCGCCTGAGAAAGATCACGGATTCATTGGACAATGAGACAAAAGGTATGCTGCAGGAATGTTGTGCCGGTGCGGATTGGGGACTGAAATGCAAACGGCTTGGTATGATATTGATGGCGCAAGAAGCCCCAGGCATGCAAGATTAGATTGAATAGTCAGAAGCGCACATGCACTGAATCGAATTTGACAATTTTGCGAAGTAGTGATTGCACCCAACCCACGGTAGCATAACTGTATTTAAATCAGTTCCACACAAGTCGAAAGCTCAAGTGATGCTCATCATAGAGCGGTACTCGAACATTCTACACCAAGCTTTAAATATATTCAAATCGCATGCATCCCAATAAATGCATAAGAAACTCAATGAGGAAATCGTTCAACTTACTCGTCGCAAAATTTTATCGTAGTCCCAAGGGTAAAACATCCACTTGCCAGAATCCGCATTGCTGGAGAAGTACACATTATTTCCTATTTCGATGAAGTTTGAGACAATTGAAAAGTAGCTGCAATTTTTTAATAAACAGCAGCAATGCAGCCAGGCATTTTTCAAGTAGATGCAAACATGCACACTACTTGTCACCAGGGTCAACAAATCGCACCCTCGTTGCAGGTCCCTTGATATCATACGCATGTACACACACACACACACTCACACACAACATGAATATACACACACACACATATATATATATATATATACACATATACATATATATAT
>NW_014035971.1:0-2380 GCF_001186125.1 Sphaeroforma arctica JP610 | reverse complement strand
ACTACTACTACTACACACATACATATATATATATATATATATATATATATATATATATATATATGTATGTATATGTACATATGCATACATACACACACACATACATACATACATACATACATACATACATACATACATATATATACATATATATATATCGTTGAAGTATGAATCACATCAGCTTGCGTGAGTGTAGAAGTGTTGAAATATACACTTTATTTTCGCTTCGAGTATGTCTTACCGTTGGTGCTATTAAGGGCTTCCAAGCGTTTCTGTTGTGTAGCGGCATCCTGGCCGGTAAGTTGCGACACGTCTCCTCGCGGCATGTTGTCTATATATTATGACTCGCTACAAACTGACCTGCCTAGATTAATTAGCTGCTATATATATATTAATAACTTTTATATATATACATATATATAACATCGTGAGTTGAAAGTGAAAGAACCATAATAAGGCATAGTCTTCTGAAAATAAAACACGATGAAGGCTGTGAGTTGGAAGAACGGTTCAAATGACACTGGTCGGAGTGGCCGCCTGCCGGCAGTCACCTTCACAGTCCAGCCTGACCAGGCACCTGCAAGAATACATTATTTTTAAAAAGCCACACAGCCTTATTTGGTTAAAATCACAAGTGTAGGTCAATTACAAGTGACCTTAACAGCAACGCTTGGTCAATTAGGAAATTCTCGGATAGCCGGGACACGGATGAGGCCAGAAGTGATAGCCTAATCACGTCAGTATAAAGAATACGAATCAGAAAAAGTTGGACGTAAAAACGTGTAACTTTTTATTCGGCTTTTTTATATAGCCCTTTTTTAAACGTTTATTCGGCCAGGAAACCTGCGCTTTATATTCAAAATCAGCTGGTAGCCTGGTTCGTATTGTTTTGTTAAGGTTTAACGCAAACGGTTTGAATATTGACGTTTTCGCATACATAGGCTTAAGCCTTCAGACTTCAGAGGATTTATTACCGTTTAGCTTTCCATACTTCTCTTTCTACATACACTCTCTCTAGGAAAGAGGGTCATGGTATATAATCATATTAACATAGCCGACTCCTCGCCCTCTCTATGGAAGCTATGTATGCATATGTAGGCTCTGATTTGCTGTATATTGCAACACTCACATTACATGGTTTCCAACCAAGTTGAAGCGCTGTATCAAGTGTGTATGTGAATGAGAATTTACTAATAATGATTCTACAGCACTGGGGGCCTTCTCGTTTGCGCTATTTCTGATGTTTATAGACTACCGTTGTCTATTAATTCCACACAATAGAATAAAATAAGCAGCTGCCTGTGTGAGACAACCCCAAAACGTTTATTCACGTTGGTTGCTCAAATTAGTGTCTTTGCTGTGACTGCTGCTGTACTTCTGCCTCGCTTCTCTCTGTAGTATTTAAATAGAACAAGAGGGAGAGTGGACTGTTGAGAGAGAGGTTGTTTCATATTCGCTGCTGACATGACTGATAGACTCACATCACAAGAGAGCATTCATTTATTCATGCGAATTTCCATAGCCTTCACAAAATTTCATCGTACATCATATCATCAGAAAGTGATCGGGCCTTGCCTTTTTGATTGGATACTATCCATATCAATGACTAATGACTACACACTACGGCCGAACGCCGATGATACGAACTCTGCAGTCGATTATTATAAAAAGCATTTCAAAACAAATAGAGCCCCTCGCGTTATTTGTATGTATTCGACGGGTTTCCCCACAAGTTGCTGTTTCCAACGAGCTTGCTAGTGTGGTACAGCTGGTATCGTATGCTACTAGAAATAGGATTACAGTAGGCCAAGTCTATAGATCAGGGATCTTGATCACAAACAACCATCATGTTGGTCAAGTCCATCTTTTCGCCTGCGCTGAAAGACAGCATACCATACAACTTCAAGGTATCGTATCAGATGATATATATTCTCTATGTTTTAGCACATCTCCGCTTGCTTCACAGATTGCTCATGTAATTTATAACAGCACATATGCGTAATTGAGACTGTGTCTGCATGCGGTATTGTCTGCAGTAGTGGGATGGTTGTGGCGCTCAAAAGCTGTAGATTTAACTGGCACTCACCAAGTGTTGCGACCATCATTTTGAAACGAGCACACACTCAATTTATCAAGTGTATGTATCCGTAATGAACTTACAAGCTTAGGAATTTGTGATGCGAATATACAAATGTACTTAATCATGGCGTTCTCTCTTTTGGATACAAACGATAGTGTGTATTTCATAAATTTTATTGCAAACATTCTCTTGGATAGGCATACATAAATTAATTAACCTCGGATATATATATATATATATGTGTGTGTGTGTGTGCGTATGTGTGTGTGTGTGCGTATGTGTGTGTGTGTTTGAATCTAT
>NW_014035972.1:0-2380 GCF_001186125.1 Sphaeroforma arctica JP610 | reverse complement strand
GCATACATACATGCATACATACTTACATACATACATACATACATACATACATACATACATACATACATACATACATACATGCATACATACATATATACATACATACATACATACATAAATATATACATACATACATGTGTATATACACACATACGTGTATATATATATATATATATATATAATAAAAGGTCATCGCATACCTCCATAATTGCGTCGAACCTCACGAACCCCGCTTGCAAATCGGCACTCACGCCTTGGCCAGCCAAATACTTAAACTTTTGGGTTTCCGCAGTGGGTGAGGGGGTAGGAGCCGTTTCCAAAACAATTGGAGTGGTCTGATTCTGCAGATCCAATTTGGGTATTTCTGGGTACGGTTGCTGCGGGGTTTTCTGAGTGTGGCGTTGGTTCTCTATTTGCGGATCGTCCTGTGTTTGCAGCGCTTGATCCGACACCGTTGTCCGTAGCACCTGACGGAATAGTCAGCAAGCAGGAGATGTGTGTCATTGGTACAGGTATACCGGCTAGAACGCATATACAATGTACTGTAGTAAACACATACACATCCCGAAGCAGGAGATGTGTGTGATTGATATGAACGCACCTGCCGGAATGTATAGACTGTGGATTTTAGTAAACACATAGTACAACCCCAAACGAGACCTATACGCATAACCGCTACACTGAACTACCCGTTATCATCGCCCAACAGGAGAGTGCCCAGGGCAAAGACCTAGGCACTGCCGCAACATCCGCTAACCATGTACAGACAACTTATGAACAAGAAGTTTATAGTTCCCAGATTATGTATCAAACATACACTATCCACAACACACACCAATCACATACTAATTATAACATACTCCAATCATAAACTAACTATAACACACACCAATCAACTACTATATACAACACGTGCCAATCATATACTAATTACAACACACACGCCAATCATATACTAACTATAACCCACACCAATTATCTACTATTTACAACACTTACCAATCACATACTAATTATAACACACACCAATCACATACTAACTATAACACACATCAATCATCTACTATCTACAACACACACCAATCACATACTAATTATAACATACACCAATCATATACTAACTATCGAACACACCAATCATATACTAACTATAACACACCAATCACATACTAACTACAACACACACGCAATACTACGCGACTCATAAGGTCTGAAACGTCTCCGCAAATCACCATCCTATGATGATAGACACGCACTACTTGTTCACTAAGCTCAAAGCCCGCAACATCCGTAACTTAAAAGTTTATTTGGCCTTTCTCGGCCTCCATCCAAAACCCTGTACCCTATACCCAAAACCCTAAACTAAGACCTGTGACATCCGTAACTTACGGTTTATGTGGGCCTTTCTCGGTCTCAACCCTCAACCCTATACCTTATACGCTAAACCTATACCCTATACCGTAAACCTTGTACCCTGTACCCTATACCTATACCCTATATCTATACCTTAAACCATATACCCTTAACCCTATACTCTATACCTTATACCCTATACCCTATACCCAATATCCTATACCCTATACCGTAAACCTTATACCCTATAACCTATACCTATACTATATACCATATACCCTAAACCATATAACCCAAACCCTGAACCCTAAACCCTGAACCCTATACCCTAAACCTTATACCCTATACCGTAAACCCCATACCCTAAACCCTAAACCTTAAACCCTATACCCTACTCCCTACATTTTAAACACTAAACCGTATACCCTAAACCCCATACCCTACACCCAAAACCATATACCCTAAACCTTATACCCTATACCCTAAACCTAAACCATATACCCTAAACCCTATACCGTATACCCTGTACCCTATACTCTAACCCGAAACCCTAAACCTTCTACCCTAAACTCTATAACCCCTATACCCTATACCGAACCCCTATACCCTATACCGAACCCCTATACCCTATACCGAACCCCTATACCCTATACCGAACCCCTATACCCTATACCGAACCCCTCAACTAAAACCTGGGACATCCGTGACTTACGGGTTGTGTGGGCTTTTCTCGATCACCGATTGTCCCTATTGCGTTGTGCAGGGTGGCGGCTTCTGGTGTTGTGGCATCGCTGGTCAAAGGCTCCTGCGGTACGACAGGTGGGTGCGTGTATACGAATGAGAGGTGTTTGTGTGTACATGTGATAGTCGAGATTACAGTTGATAAGGGTGTGTGCGGACATATAGTAGTGGAGAATACACTTGGTAGATGATTGTGTGCAATGGTTCCAAGCGGTCACCTTGGTTAGAATGAGTAATGAAACCTATTTGGCGATGGTAACCCAGAAAACCCTGCTGATACAGCCAT
>NW_014035973.1:0-2381 GCF_001186125.1 Sphaeroforma arctica JP610 | reverse complement strand
GAACTTATAAGTATACATGTATATATATAGATATATATATATATATCTGCGTATATATATATATATCTGCGTATATATATATATATCTGCGTATATATATATATATATATATGTGTGTGTGTGTGTGTCTGTGTTCTGTGTTTGTGTTTGTTTGTTTTTTGTGCATATACATATATATATTTATATTTATATTTATATCTGAATACTTAGTCAATTGGATCTTATATGATATTGATTACCTTAGAACACCTGATTTTTGTGTCTGGTTATAAGCGATCGTATTATGACCAAGAGTCTTGCGTCTCATGCCTTTAATTTACCTTTCAGATGACCATCAGTTCTCCCCCGGGGGTACAGAAGAAGCAAATTTCAATCTCTAAAGGTACGTACTGCGTGCAATCAATGAACTCTATATTTTGCTATAGACACACATTTGTCTATAAAGTAATTTTGATGCACGCTGAGGTGATATATAGTTGCTTATATGGTGGTGGATAAGTCTGTGCAGAATGAAAATAGGCCCTTGTTTGTGTGTCATTTTTTTGCTCTGCGAATAATTATATGGTCGTGGTGTGTTTGATTCTACCTACTAATAAAACAACTCTCCTGAGTGTACTGCTGGGCTGGTATGACTGTTCAATGCGGCTTATAGCACACTGTAGTAGATTGGCAATGTATCTAGTAGCGAACTTTACATTCGGGTGAAAGGGTCAGCTCGTTATATTACGCACGTCTCTATGTTGTGGGATTTGCCTTGATGCTCTCCATCGGTGATAAATGAATGCCAATAGACGCGTAAACCTGGGCTGCACAATCCGTTCTCGTCCACCGCTGAACCCACACCGTACCTACACAATCTCAAGGTTTCCTCGCCCCGAGTCCCCGGTACACACCACTAACCCTGAACTACTTTGTCTTGCATGTATCCCTTAGGCACGGCTATCACCACGGCACAACACGCGCCCAAAAGTACCGCACTTTCCTCAGATGGGGCCATGACCACACAAGCCGCCAGTAGGACCACCAGCGACCCAAACTCAGTCACAGGTAACCCTAACAGACGCACACGGTACACGCCACGCACAGTAAGGCGTGCATCTAACCCGCCGCCAAGCAAAACGTATACGACTTTGGCCTCGGCAGAAGCCCAGCAGCAGCACACAGCGGTGCCTGAGCGGCAGTACGTCCCGCGTGATCAGCGGGGAGTGGACCGTGAGCGGGACCACCGCGACATGCACCGCACAGCGTATAACAAGTCGCCAGACTCTGCGGGTCGGCAGAGTTCTGTGGAGCGAGATAGAGATGGCGACGGCTATGCTGCGCCGAGACGAGTGGCGCGAGGGTATGAGGACGGTGCTAGTACGGGGACTAGACAACCGAGTAGCCGACACGCGGGAGAGCGTGGCATGCGGGACTCGCAGGTGTCAATTAAACAGAGCGAATGGGCGACCAGTAGACAGACGGACAGGGCACCCCCTGTGCGGGTGGGTAGCAGACAGGCGGACCGGGAGAGAGGCAGTGGGCACGAACAGAGCGAGGGCAGGGTGTGTAGTAGACAAATACAGAGGAATGAGCGGAGCGCCAGCCGGCAGGAGAGGGACACGTCCGAGCGAGACCGGTCCAGCCACCGAATTTCGAGTGCACGCGCACCTCTGGCGGAAGGGAAGGACGATACGACCACACAGAACACGCGAGAGCGAGAGCGGTACGAAGCGTACTACAACAAGGACGGCTCGCGCACACCCAAGGCCCTGCGGCGGAAGAAGAGCACCTCTCAGTGTACTGCGATGGGGACGATAACCGATGAACCAGAGGCGCCCAGAGGCTTGCGGGAGATCACCGACCGGAGCGCGATCCGACGAAGCAACTCGCGTAACCGGCGCAGCGCCAGTCCCGGGCGGGTGGGTGTGAATGGGACGAAAGCCTCGCAGGAGATGCGGGCGAGTGACGGTAGGGCGAGTGACGGTAGGGATATCAGTAGGCAGGAAAGCAGGGTGACCGTGTCACGCCAGGCGGAGTCCCGTCAGAGTGTATCTCGCCAGACGGAGAGAGGGCGTGAGAGTAAGGCATCGGAGGAGTCTTACAGGAACGGACGTAGGCGCGAGAGCTCAACGGTATGTGATGGGGTGGATGTGGGTATTGTGTGGCGTAGTTGTGTGTGTAGCGTGGTGGATGTGTGTGTGTGTGTGTGTGTGTGTAGAGAGAGAGAGAGTGGTGCATGAGTACATTGTTGTCCACTGACTGCGTGTGATCGTAGGTGGACACTTACGGGCGGCTTGTACGTGGGAAATAGTGAGCATCTTGTATTTTGTTTCTGAGTGACAAGTGTGCACTTTGCCTGCCTAGGCGTTGTAGCCAAACTAATTTCAGTACCAAACAAA
>NW_014035974.1:0-2381 GCF_001186125.1 Sphaeroforma arctica JP610 | reverse complement strand
CCATATCTATATTTAATTATATATCAATTTAGTCGAACCCTGAAGATTTCTAAAGGCATAACTCGCTCGTGAATACAGAGCATGTGGGTTATTCATGTTTCATTATAAATTCTCACAAGTCAGTATAATAAAACAACATACATACAGCTAAACGAAGCGACAAAGTATACATTAAGAACATAGTACTACAATTACACAAAACATCTGTTACCCAACCTCATTTACACACGAATATGAAGGTAAACCCGCCACAAGCAGATTATGCTCAATTGCCCTCTATGCGAATACAGAGCTCTTAGAGAAGATCATTCAACAACATCTATTTTTTTTTACATACATCTCTCCAAATGCAACTTACGCTCTAGTTCCTCTCTGTGTTTATAGAGCTCTTGGACATGATGCTTTCACGGCAATCACGTGGAGTGTCGCAGAAAACAACACACGACAGGGCCTTTGTTATGCAATTGAATCAGGTCATGTGTGATCGGATCTGCATTCGTCCGTATAGACGGCAGTGTGAAGCTAGGTGCAACCGCACCTACTTGCAGCGTCATTATACTTACTAATCCTCCTTGTTATTGTCTGTCAACGGTTTCTTCTAATTCGGTTGTATTATAGTATGTTCTCCAAGCACAATAGCCAGAGACGCATATAAGTCTCTACTCTATTGCTCTACTAGTGTAGAGAAATACTACAGTGTACAGACTATCGAGAGAATTGTATAGAAGACAGAAGTAATATATTTAAGACTACACATATACTCGCCACAGTGACCAGTGACCGACCAATGACCACCCACAAGAGAAGTAATAACTTACAAGACTTTAGTTCAATATTGGCTGAGATCTGACCAATGGGATCGGTGGATATTTAAATTCAGTCATTCGAAATCGATGGGAGAGTTGATGATCAGATATGGAGTACTTTATTTTTTTTGCCATAGATTTATTCCAAATAGAGTGAATGCCCATGATCACCTGATTCAAATCACTTGTGATGTCTGAATTGATCACTGATCACACCGCACACGCTTTCTGCTTTACTGTTTGACTTTGAGACTACAACAAACAACAAATACAATATATAAAATACAAAGCGAGATATGCATCAGCTGTTACCTCTGCAACGAAGGCTGAGTTTGTCGGTTGTACTGGAATGGCGAGCGAATACGGCTTAGCATTTTGCATACGGAAGTTGTGAAGAATGTATTTCAAGCGATAATAGCCAGCCCTCACATCGGGTTGAATACGGCGGTGGAGTACATCCCGCTAATTCGTCCACATACGTATAACCATATACATTTAAGTATATATGTGCAAATACCCACAGATAAAAGTACAAACTAACGAGACTGATTCCTACACACGTTTATTTTGGCTCGAAACGAATTTCCTGTAAGGGACACAGGGTCAACGGCTGATATATCGCAGTCGGAATAATCAATCCACACACAGTTACAAAGTTATATTAGATGAGCACTAGGCGTACAGCACAATGACGGACCCGAGTCCAACTGGTGTCGGACACACCCTACCATCCACCCCAAATACAAACACAGACACAAACAGGCTTATCAACGACAGTGACTCTCCCGGAAGCACTGACAACACCGTGGGCGGTATCAGCCTGGTCAATAGTGCTCTGCCTGGGCGCAGTAGTCAGCCCATACAAGACGATCAATTGCTTCTGGTAGATGAGAAGGACGTGAATACGGTGGCTGATAATGCGTCGATGTCTACCACCGAGAGCAAGCCTACGGTAAATGATCGGAGTGGTAAAGGCGATGGGAAAGGGAAAGGGAAATGGAAAGATAAGGTAGAGGGTTTTGGCACTAGTACTATAGCCACACTCAAGAAGGCGGCTGGTCTGATACAACACGATGTTGATCATGATAGTGTTACGTACAAAGATACCGACAGGAACACAGCACTCAGTGTACCCAACGGAGTCTCGGAAGGAGAGGCTAATACACTGAATACAGACCATGCGCTGCCAAGGACAAGGAGTGCGGCACCTAAGCTGTCACAGGACAGCGATGGGTCTGAGGTCATTGAGACCCACACAGATACACTAGACGTGCTGTCGAATGCCCATAGCTTCGCGGACGACGTTCCCGATGGGGAGAAACGACGCAAGACATGGGATGACCTGGATGCAAGTGATGGCGAATCGGATGATACCAATGAGAAGGCCACGAGAAGGTATGGTCAATATGCACACACTATTGTATAGTCCTATATGTATGCAAAGAATTTATGGATATACGGATACAGAATATCATGGATATGCATGTATATATATATATATATATAGATACACACAGATACTCACACATATACATATATATATTCATACATATACATATACATATACATATACAT
>NW_014035975.1:0-2381 GCF_001186125.1 Sphaeroforma arctica JP610 | reverse complement strand
CATATATATCTGTATATATATAGTTGTTAACTGCACGTGTTGTGTACAAAGCATTTAACTTTTCCATTCAAAGGAATATGATATCTTTCTATATATACCTAAATATTTGTATATGTATAGGCGGAGTCTATGCTCTGCTTTGCGATTTCTCATCTATTGGGTGATAGTATATGCAGACTTCAGCTGGTTATCTTATGAAGGAGTAGTAAAAAATAGAACGATGAGTTTTAATCTGAATACCCGACGTTTCTTTCATACAACCGAAGAACCCTAATCTGTCCTCCAATACAGGCGGCACCCTCTGGTCCTGCAGAGCTGAGGCAACCGCCGCAGGCTTCTAACGAGGAACCAACACCCGCTAATCGGCTCAGTTCACGATCCAGCCAATATGTAAGTTTGAATGAACTGAACTCGGCTTTGTTTGCGAACAGAATACATAATTCGATATGTTCTCCATTTGAGCTTAGTTTAGTTGTGTGGGGAAGTCTCTAGCCAGGTAGCACGCGTGCTGGGATATCTGAGTCAGAGTTTCTGTTGCGTGCATCTACCTTTGCTTTGCCTGTGCTGAGCTACGTGTAAAGGAACTCTTTTCTTGTTCTTCTTCCCCACATTCCGACTATAAGCATGAACCTTTCCATGTCAATTTTCGCTGTTTATAGCATTTATGTTTAGCGTCGCATTGGATCGAGACTTTTGGCTACAGATGCACCGTGGTACATGCAATAGTAAACTCTCGGATATACCTCACCCTCCTCTGCACTGTACGGTGTTCCTGAGATAGATATCCAGCGAATGTTCACATTGTATCTATACTACGGCCCACGATAGTAAGTCCGTATAGTCACGGTGGTTTTTGTTGCCTATTGGGAAGCCAGTTTGCATCTGCTGTGCACGCGTCGTAGAGGGTTTTCGTATTCATACACTTGTATATGCTTGCCAGATCTCCCTCCGTTCCTCACCCGTTGTTAGTCTTATCATTGCTTCAGCATATCCTGGACACAAACAACGCCCTTTTAAGGACACACTATATATATCGTAGTAGTAACCATAGTCATATAACAACAAAACAACATAATAATCACTAAATATATAACTCAGCTACATGTACGTAAATTGTCGACTAACGCGTATATACACGTATGTATGATCTGTATACAGATCCCTGCGGAAGCCTTCCTGCCACTGTCGCTGGCTGTCCAGCGCGCAGCTGTTGTGGCCACGCCCCTGTCTGCGTCTGTATCGACCACTTCGCTTGATTCTGTATCCTCCAATTCCGGTTCCGAGGACTCTCTCAGCGGGAGTGACTACGACGAGAATGTATGTGTGAACACAGCACACGCACGTGTGTGTGTGTGGACATGTGTAGATATACACGTGCTCTGGTGGGTCTAGTCACACATTGTTACATATATGCGAGTTGCGAAAGCGCACTTAGGTACTACAGGGACAGTGTCGCGTCAAACTTTAGTATGGGAGCTCTAGTGATATTCATTATAGGACTTGTTTCGGGATTTGTCATGTCAGTCGCGGTTGCCACGGAATGGTAGGCTCGTAAACGGGTCACAATAGGCCCATTTTTACATTCAGGTGCGCCGATTCTAGTTTAGGTGCGCGGTAAAAGTTGTCGTGGGTGTGGATTGAGAGTTATAGGTGAAACGGTAGTTGTGGAGCAGACCGGGAAGTTCTACCTAGTCACATCAGGGCCATAGGATGGGGTGACATGGAATACTAATTGATAGCAATAGATTAATACTAGATTATTACCCTATTAATAGATGCGTGCTAGATTAGTACCTTATTAATTGATAACGATAGAATAATACTAAATTAATACCCTATCAATAGATTCGTACTAAATATCTTATTAGTTGATAACAACAGAATATTACTAGATTAATACCCTATGAATAGATTAGTACTAGATTGATACCTATTATTTGATAAGATAGATTAATACTAGATCAGTACTATTTTATTAGATTCGTACTAGATTAATGCCTTATTAATTGATAACAATATATTAATACTAGTTTAAAACAACATTTATAAATTAGCACTAGATTAATTACCTTATTATCCGATTAATACTTCCACTTGTTCGTTTCACCCCATTCGGGATTGTGTGTTGTGCCATGGACCTTTCGCTCTACAGGATCAAAGTTGTGCATCTCTGCAGTCCAAGGTAAGCATTGACAGTGCACACACCACAAGAACCAGCGCAAGAAATACCCCGGAACGGAGAGGAAGAAGTCCCAAAAGAGAGAGAGCCTCTGTTTCAGACAAACATACTACCGAACTGTCCGCTGGCAGCGTCAAGGAGGATGCGGCACTTACCATACGCCGACACAAAACCATCGTGGACGCGGAGACGGTGCACAAAG
>NW_014035976.1:0-2382 GCF_001186125.1 Sphaeroforma arctica JP610 | reverse complement strand
CTTACCTGTCATGCTGCGACCACATCTTGAGTAGACTTACAGCCACATAAACGCGATGTGAGCCTGGACGTGTGTATGTGACGGCCCATTCAATAATGTACCGAATAGACTGCAGAAGCGCATCTCCACCGCCAACGCTATGGTCATTCATCTCGTTATGGCCTTTCAATGGTATGTTCTTGTTCTGTGTGCCAAACTGATAGAAAGAATACATACTATATCTCAGACTGTATATGTGTGCGCGCGTGAGTGAGTGAGAGTGTGTGTGTGTATTTGTAATATGACAATGTGTTTCTGTGTACTTATGTTTGGGCCTTAGGAAGGTTTATGCGCGAGTGTGCGCCAAACCCATCTTTGCACATACTCCCCTGGTTAATAATAATAATAGTTAACTGGTATATGCACTTCCTATATGCTGTTTTATATCTGCATATATAAAACTATGGCAATGTATGTACACGCGACATGGAGTTACACACATGCGTAAGTACATTAACTCAAAAAAAAATACTGGCTGAATCTGTGTGTCCGTCTCTGTCACTGTGTGTGTGTGTGTGTGTTTGTGTATACCCAAACACGCTCACCCACACCCTAACACACCCACCCCCATCCAACTACACTGCTTGTCTTGAAATGGTCTCTAACAGGACACTCATAGTGCTCCTTATACACACACCCTACTGTCACCCACTACTACACCCACTCGCACTCGCATGCACCCTACCTGTCGTGAAATAGCCCTATACACACATCCTACCTGTGACCCCCTTCACTCGCATGCACCCTACCTATCGTGAAATGGCCCTATACACACACCCTACTGTCAACCCCTACTACACCCACTCACACTCGCATGCACCCTACCTGTCGTGAAATGGCCTTATACACACACCCTACTGTCACCCCCTACTACACCCACTCGCACTCGCACTACCTACCTGTCGTGAAATGGTTGCGTACAGGGCACTCATGGTGCGGATCTTCTTGGGCGTGGCGTATGAGTCCAGGGCATCCAGCACCACATACGACTGCGGCAACACAGTAGGCCGTGCGTTGTGCTGTGTGTGTGCACGCATGTGCGTGGATGCGTCGGATAGCGTTGTGTGGCTGCTGTCGGAGTTCTCCAGATCTAGCGAGAGTGTTCCAAAAATAGATCCTGCGGGTAGGTAAGCAAGCCAGGTGGGAGACAATGAAGGGTGGGGGGGGTGGTCAATGGGGGGTCATGGAGAGGGGGGTTGAGGACTACAGAATGGGTGACTGAGGGTATGAGCGTGTGCTTGTGTCAGTGCGTGTGCACTCGTTATGCGTGCGAGACTCCTGTAATTGATCCGTTGTATGGCTGCTGTTAAGAATTCTTCGTATACAGCGCATGCGTTCCAAATTAGATCTCAAAAGGACTTCAAAATCGGTCACGGCGGTATCCAGGTATCGTGAAAGTCGCATCGCACGATCCCACACACATCGTGAACTGGGAAACGTGCGGAAGGAGAGAAAGGCTGAGCAGCCCAATGATCAACACCGTGCACGTCTCAGGCCTAAACCCCTAAACCTCTAAAACCCTAAACTCCTAACATCCTAAAACTCTAGAACCCTAAAACCCTAAAAACACTGGACTTTGGTATCTGCGCACATATGCCAAAAGAAACCCCTACCGGGGGTAGTGCGTGCCTCAACCGAAGCCAAAACGGTGTCGAGTTGTCGCGCTACGTCACAGCGCACACTCTCACACAGTGAGCTCGGCAGTGTGCGGAAGAAGTCGACGTTAAGCAGCTCAATAACCGATACTGTGCACGTGCTTGTCTCATGAGCATTCGAGGCGTTGCCATGGTTATCGTTGCTAGATGCACCATCCGGTCTGAGAATGAACCAAGGGTAATGGTGAGAATGGCGGATACCAAGCACTTGTATGTATTGGGTGGGGTGAATATAACAGCTACACCTGTCTGTGAGTCGCCATGTATTTAACACACACTCATCATCAACGTGCCCAGCACGTGCATAAGAAGTCTCAACAAATGTTGAAATAAGTTTGAACGCATACTATCATGAAGCCATGGTGGTGAACACTGAATTCGCCATTCGATTGACGAGCACAGTTATGATTTTTCCTCTTCACAGAATGAGAGCAGACCCACAAGCAATACCTCAATCCACACACACAGATCAACAAACAAACGACGCCGCAGAATTAGAGAGCCACAGGAGCAGTACATCCCACAATGACTGTATGACGGCACTTTCAACATGGCATCTACATATATATATATATATATATATATATATATATAATATATATATATATATATATATATATATATATATATATATATATATATATATATATATATATATAGTATATATATATATATATATATATATATA
>NW_014035977.1:0-2382 GCF_001186125.1 Sphaeroforma arctica JP610 | reverse complement strand
ATGTATATGCGAGTGTGTATAATATATATAAATATATATATATATATATATACGTGTGTTTGCAGAGATAGTACATCCAGTCGCTCGACGTACAGTAGATTATAATCACCCAATACGACTACCCGGACACAACCACCCACACACCAAAGGACAAAACATTCTCAAAAATCCGGACATATCTGACCCAAAACTGTTGTAAACAGGTGCCTAACTCTAGGCCTTCTATATAACCTAAACTCATATATCACCCCAATCCCTTACCTGTAAAAATATCAGGACCAAAAATATCACTCGCAGCGATACGAACTTGCGTACACGGCCCATGCCATCGTCTTCCAAGTCTCGCGTGCCCTCCCAGAAGTCAGAGCTCAGTTTACTTTGGGCTTTCCGCTCAGCCCTGAGAGAAGTTCGGTACTAAAGTCAACGGTCCAGAAAGCTACCAAGTGGTGCTATATGATATCATGAGACGACTCATAGGGTTAGGGTGGTCTAAGGTTATAACCCAAGAAATATAAAACTCTAGAACCCTGAAACTTAAAACAGATCAAGTGCCGAGGTGCCAACCACATACTTGTGGTATGCGATGAAAAAAAAATAGGTTTCTCTGTATACTGAAACCCAAGGCCTTTATACCCAGGAAGATCATGTGTTTCATATATACACACGTAGAGATACCTATACATACACGTACATATACATACATACATACATACATATTTACATACCTAAATACACACACATAGACATACATGAATCAACACCTACATACACACACACATATATATATATATATATATATATATATGCATACAGACACATCTACATATACATACAAACACATATATACATACATGCATACACATATACACATCTAGACATGCACACACACATATATATACATTCACACCATTACAGTGACATACCTTCTCAGTAAGTTCATATGTGTTTCGACAGACTTCGACATGGTGTACCACGTTAGATCTGGTTGCACTTGCTGTGAGTGTTATGATAAGTGTGTTATATAATATAACTGTGAGTATTTGAGAGGGCGTGTTTTATGATGAGTGTGTTAAATAATATAAAACACAGTGTGGGTGTTATGGTGAGTGTTTTATATAATATAATAGATACTGTTATGTATTACATGATCAGTGTGTGATATAATATAACAAATTTATATTACACCATGAGAAGTGTATAACACTCACATACATATATAACACACTCTATGATATGATTATAACACTCACATACCATATAACCCATTCTATGATATGATTATAACACTCACGTATATATATATATATCCAATTCTATGATATGATTATAACTCAAATAAATATATAACCAATTCTATGCTATGATTATAACTCAAATAAATATATAACCAATTCTACGATATGATTATAACACTCACATAAATATATAACACACTATGACATGATTATAACACTCACATAAATATATAACACACTATGACATGATTATAACACTCGTATATATATATATAACCCATTCTATGATATGATGGTAACACTCACATATATACAAATAAACCATTCTATGATAAGTGTATAACACTCACATTCATATATAACACTCACATTCATATATAACACTCACATTCATATATAACACACTATGATACGACTATAACACTCACATATATATAAATAAACCATTATATGATACGATTATAACACTCGCGTAAATATATATCACACTCTATGATACGCTTATAACACACACACATATATATATAAACCATTCTATGATACGATTATAACACTCATATATATATATATATATATATATATATATAACACATTCTCTAATGTGTTAAAAACATTCGCATTCATATATAACACACTCTATGATAAATACATATGCTCAAGTGGCAGTTGAAAAGGCCGTGTATAGTTTATCTGTCTGTGTATGTGAGTGTCCGCTCGGTCCGTGCACACGCACATACGCACCACGACTATACAGAAGAGGACTCAAAATGACCCAGAAATACCAACTCATTCGTCAGCACACAAACACACATACGTGTACACACATAGAGTGAACACATTCAAATGTACTTAGATAGAGTGAGTACATTAAGTGGTTACGTATACAAAAACCCTGAACCCTGAACCCTAAACACTAAACCTTACGTAGAGTGACTTGAATGGGAAGCTGATCTCGGCCAAAGGTTGCTCGCCGTGGTAGAGGACGAAGCACACGTAGTCTTGCAGCAGATCAATGCGGGTGGCTGCCTTCTCATTGTGCCTGTCAGGAGAAGTGGGAGAGGAAAGAGGTGGGTATGAGGAGTGGTGCAAGCAGAAGGGTAATGATTAAAGATAAAGGAGTATATAAATAAGATTGATATGCAGAGTG
>NW_014035978.1:0-2383 GCF_001186125.1 Sphaeroforma arctica JP610 | reverse complement strand
TATATATGATACATATATAATGATACATATATATATATATATATATATCTATAATCAACATACGTGTATACACACGCACACACTGTGCGTCGGCTACCTTTCATTCTGGACTCGTTGTTCACTGACACATATTCTATACACCACGCTTGGACGACTTTGTAGGAGGATTAACGCAGAGTACTCGCTTGTAGCAATCCTACTAGCTAGAGTAGCTAGTAGTAGCACATAGTATGTTTGAACAAGTGTAAAGGATTTTAGGAATAAAGCCAGCAGGGAATGGATAATAGACCCATGCAAACTATGGGCCATCAAAAAGGAATAAAAAAAAAGCTTATAGTATCTTTAGTCTTTACTACTAGAGTACTGTGGATAACACTTGTGACTGTCATCTTTGAAGGCTATGTTGTGGCACACCTGTCACCGGGCTCTCAGACTGCCAGTATTATTTAGCTTGTTGTGTGGTATGTGCATGTGAAGTCGTGAAGTTATTGAACAAACATCCAGATTCCAGAGAGATGCCTATTATTGGCTCTCTCTTGTGTGAATACATCTGTGGATCGAGATGGGGCGGGGCTCCGGGAGTTAAGTTTCTTATTATTTCACCGGACTTCGCAACTATAACCTCAAAACCTCATTACGTTATTGTAGTTCAGACTTTAGAGTATACGTTTAGCGAAAACGTTTTTAACGATTTAACGTATAAGTAGGATAGAAAGGGTCTGACCTCATATGGACGACAGTAGGGATATATCGTGAAATAGCTCATATATACTGCACCTCAGCCCTCAGGGCTCGGAGGCACCCAAGTATTGCACCCGCATCAAACATATAGGACCTGACCTACACGTTTTAAATACTACATTTACAAAACGTAATTAAAAATTGCAAATTCGCCATATCAACGCGGGCCGCGGCGCGGAGTGCAAAAGGAATGTCATCATGTGGTGTGTGTATGTGGTATGCTCACATACAGTCATGCACTCATAAAGTCATAAATACAGGCCTGGTGTGGCATGTAGTATGTACGTGTGAACTGTGGAGTGAGAGTGTGGAGTGTGGACTCTGTGGAGTGTGGGGACTGGCGGGTGGGGACTGGGGAGTGGAGTGTGGAGTGAGGAGTGTGGAGTGTGAGTGTGGACTGTGTTTCCGACTTTCAGTGTGGTTGTCACTCATTTTCCTGTCTTCAGTGCTGGGACTTGAGAGTTGAGAGTTGAGAGTTGAGAGTTGAGAGAACTTGAGTCTTGAGTCTTGGAGAGTGACACACACAGCAGCAGGGGAGAAGCAACGCTGCAACGAGTCTCTAGTAGCCGCTAACGACAGAGCATAAAATAGTTTTCATTTTTTTTTGTGAATAAACCCGCCCAATTTTCGACCTAGAATAGAATGTCGTAAACTGAACATACGGCGAAGCCGGGAAGTTGATTCAAGGAAATGCCGTTTACCAGTGAAACGGTGTATCGCTTTGTCGTGTATTACAAAGCGGTAACTTCGGGAAGTGTCACGATTCATAAAATATGATGACAACAAACATCTCATATCAGCGGCTATTTCGGGGGGAATTTTTTTTAATATTAAATGCCGATTCGAAATTTCGAATACAGGGGACCTGTTCGGCTGAGCGGCTGAGCGGCTGAGCGGTAAGGATACTCTGGCAATTTCTTTCTATATTGATGGAAGTGCATTAGCAACCGGTGCCCAGTCTTACGTATCGGCTAATACAACTATAACGCAAAGATGGAGGAATTATCAGAGTTTCAGTCAATCCCGCGGACATTCGAATACTACCAAGAACACTGGAATCCCACATGGTCCGAGTGGATCTGGTTACCACCAGGAGTGCACTGGGAACACCTTGCAAGTGAAAAGTACGCCAAACCACACCACTTGGCCCCAGCACTATACCTGGTGGTGGTTATTGTACTGGTGCGCCTAGCGCTAGAAGGGTTTCTGTTTCCTAGTAAGTACTGTACTGAAATTTATATTCATGCACCACACACATAAACACAGGCACACAAGCACATTCAACCAAACGCCCAACCACACCCCACAGCCCCACCCACATACATGTATACGTACCTGCACATACATCACACCCACCCACATAAATTTACACGCGCAACACATACACAAATTACATACACACATACACACGTAAATACTCATACACATAAACACAAATATAGGCACACATGCACTTACGTATATACACGCGAGCGCACACGACGTGTACAGCACACACTTGCACAAAAACAATAA
This sequence comes from Sphaeroforma arctica JP610, assembly GCF_001186125.1. Lineage (NCBI taxonomy): Eukaryota > Ichthyosporea > Ichthyophonida > Sphaeroforma > Sphaeroforma arctica. The sequence goes on along the minus strand of NW_014035978.1, from coordinate 127 downwards.
CGTGCACACACTCCTACACATACACGTACACACATACACACACACATACATACACAAACACTCTCACACAAATTTACGTCAAACACAAATACACACACACACACACACACAGACACACACACACATA
>NW_014035979.1:0-2383 GCF_001186125.1 Sphaeroforma arctica JP610 | reverse complement strand
TGGTATAGATGTACATTTGTATATATTTGTGTTATGCACAGATACGTGTATATGTAGTGCACGGCATGCAAGCTGAAGATATATGTAAATAGATACAAACTCAGGCGTCATGTCAAGTGTGTGTATAACTGTTGGATATTATGATATAGATATTCAAGAATATGAAATTCCATGGAATTTCTTCTTATCGTTGAGAATACCGCTGTGGTGGTAGTAAACGTTGTGTACATGCATGTGAATCCACGTAGGTCGCGTTGCAGAACACAATATAGTTGCACGACAAATAAAATTTATTGGATAGATATAAATAAGCAGATCCATTCAATATAGTCAAAAGTGGGACTTTCACGCGAGTGCGTAAGTGTCGTGTTGCCGTATCAATTTTTCATGCGCATAGATGACAATCAGTACAACTTTTCAGTTCTGCGGAAATCAGCTGCACATCAATTAAGATGAGACTGAGTGCAGCGATATATCAGGGTTTTGAGCGTGGAGGACGTACGTAATCAGGCACTCGACACCGACTCGCCGCTCACTGCACGATCATGGAACGCTTTCTTTTGTCTTTTTATACCTAATTTACTTTATCTGTTTAAACTCCTAACGCTAAACAACACCCCCAGCTGTTCCTGTTAACGTACTATGCTGGACCGACTTACACTATTTTCAACTCAGGGGGCAAAGAAAGGCGCAACGTATGCGCAAGAAAATCCCGATCAGGTGAAAAAAGGGTACAGCAAAGTTAGAGAGCACGATGATGACATCAAGAAAGGTACGTATCCCTTTTAACTCCTACGCATCTACTCGCATCTTATTAGTATGTATGTAGCAATTTGGTATGTTGGAGAAGCTTCTCCATGATATTCATATCATATCTTTGCGTATTATATTGCTGCCAATGGTTAGCACGTCGTCCGGCCGGATCGATGCTTCTACTATGAGCTGCCGTGAAGAAATCCTATTGTTTGTCGGCGTACAATTAGCCAATTCGCCAGCCATTGTTGTTAGACTTTTTTTTGGTCTCGATAGTACCTCACCATCTTATCATTGTATGCCACGAAGTACATACGATGCTCATGGTATACTACCAGACACTTGGATTGGTAACTGTGCATCTCACCAATCGCCAAGTTTGAAGCTAGACTCGATCCCCAAATGTATGCTACCATCATATCAGGTTATAGTAAGGCCCGAGAGCACGATGAGGATATAAAAAAAGGCTACAACCATGCCAGAGACAATCCAGATCAAGTGAAGAAGGGCGTTGACTTTGCGCAATCGCACCAAAAAGAGGTCAGTGGGTGTTGTAGTCTTAGGTGTAAAAGGGATTCGAGTTAACATGGATCTATACTGTGAGAGATGAGATTTAAAGACTTGTAGAGTAAACCAGATCCAGGGGAACGCTGCCTTGCACATTCGCATTAGAGATAGGTTAGTAGGTGTTATAATCCAAGCTACTGATGGTTGAGGGCTGAAAAAGTTGTTGTTTGCTAGCCAGACCTAGGCTGCCTGCAGAGTATGAGCCATGCGGCAGGGGTGTGTGAGTGTGTGCGTAAGTGTGTTTTTAACTTTCGATTTGAATACGTCGTGCTGCCTATCGTTTTTACCTCCTTCGTATTTGTCGCTCAGTTTTCACATTTGTCCTTTCACACTGATGCATATGTTCCGCACTATTCTTCTTTATATGTTCAGACTAAGCAAGGATACAATTACGCGAGGGAGAATCCCGATCAGGTGTGTCGACATGTTTATCCTATATATTTGCCCTTTATTTCCACCCATTCCGAGCAGATTGAGCACATGCACGCCTGTTCGAGCCTTTTCAAGAGGAAAAGATCATTGGGGGTTGGGCGTGAAGGGATGTGCCTGTATACTCGCATTCATAACTATGTGATTGACAATCGACAGCTTAGTAGATTATGCACTAGTGAAATGCACATTTTTGGCACTTAGACTCTGTGAATTCCACTCATTTATAGGTCAAGTCCGGTTACAATTACGCCTCTACACATCAGGACCAGGTAAATGATATAAGGCTTTGGTGAAGGGCTTGTCTGACGTCTCTTTTATATGTGTTCAGGCCCAGGTGTGAACCCTAAGAAAAGTGCTTGAGATTGTTGTTTGTTTACATACTGACAGAAATTTCTGATAAAAGGCACGTCTGACCGACAGTAGACAATCATCCCCCAATAAGAGTATTTGTGTTTAAAGGTGCGTTGGATGTTGCATCTCTTGTAAGCTGCTACTCATTCGATTTTTCATCTATAGATATAGTACCTATATATATATATATACACACACACACACACACACACACACACACACACACACACACACACATATATATATATATATATATATATAGACGTACGTACTACTACTA
>NW_014035980.1:0-2384 GCF_001186125.1 Sphaeroforma arctica JP610 | reverse complement strand
AACTAACTAACTAACTAACTAACTAACTAACTAACTAACTAACTAACTAACTAACTAACTAACTAACTAACTAACTAACTAACTAACTAACTAACTACACACACACACACACACACACACACACACACACACACACACACACACACACACACACACACACACACACACACACACACACACATATATATATATATAAATATATAACACAACGTGAAGACAGTACGATTATGCACATATTACATAGATTAATTGTAAATAATACTACGGTCAAAGATTCATACGTATACAATCTTGTACTACTATAATTGCTTAATACTAGAACACATATCGCAGTACAAAATATTGGTGCTGGATATAAATCGTACAGTAGGAATGCTTTGTCGTGGTATTGAGCTCTGATCGTTGGTCTATATCGCTGGGGGGGACCGTTGTACGGATGGGGAATCACAGCTATCCTCTTTGAACTCACTTAACCACACAACAATGGTGACAACGAATTGTTTGCAGGGGCTAGACTAGATATATTTAAATGACGAACCAGTAGTCCACGATTTGCAACAATCGAAAGCGTACCAGAAGTTGACAGGCGATGGCTTAAAAATATGCCTGTATTGAATTGAATAAATAGTGAAAAGCATTTACGGGAGGCTTTTGACTTTTTAAGCTGGTGACTATTAGCTGCGAATGTCCACAGATAGAAGGACTGTATACGCAGAGAATGATTCAGCGGTCTTTTAGTGTGTGAATCCTTTGCTTTGTCTTAATACTGACTGCCAGTACGATATCATTATACATACATGAAACACGAAATTAAGACAGGGAATTGATGCGATTTTTTTTTGGGTTTTATTGGAGATCACAGCAAACACGGGCAAGAATTTTGTATTGGCAATGCATATCATGGATATACTCGCGCAGCTAGAGGAAGGTCATGCTTATACATCACACATTACAACTCCTAGCGAAGCTATTGCGATGAATATCGGAGGCTCGACACAGAAGGGAGTAACGCATTCAAATTTGCACGAGATCAACGAAATTAAATACATAAATACGTTAATGTTGGTGTGCGACGAATGTTTATGAGTGTGAAAAAGATAACTGAGCACTTCTGCCAAGCACGCGACTCGCTGTTCAATATTGTTCATTCTGCTACAGACATACTTCCTGCTGCAGGATCGATTATATACTATTCTTCGAAGACTGCAAACAATCACCGTCCATGTTCTATGTAACGTTTCTCGACAACAAACCTAGCAGTATCAGTGTTGAAAATATGGGTCGTACACTTTGGGAACAGTATGATGATTAGTTCTGGGTTCTGACCGAGCTCCTTCATGATAGGTACTATGGGCTCTGCCAAATATTGAAAGGGTAAATTATTGGAACTGATTTTAATTTACATATCTCCAATTGCATATTTAAAAGTTTAGAGACCACCCGAACTGTCCAAAGCGCGTTTCTTAATATTCTCGACATGAGTGATAAATGCCAACAAATCTTTGGCCTCATTGACTTGTATTGTTGGGAAGTGTTGCGCCACGGCCGCACTGTATTCTTGCTTCGACGATCCCGCGGGCACATCAATATCGTAGTGCTTCTTGTATCGCTTGAGTGACGAGTGTGACACATTGCTCAAATCCACCTGAATACAAGTACAATTATCCGGTTACTTTTCTATCCGTTGCAAGGATTGGATAGACGAGGAGACACACAACCATCACCGCAATAAGTTCTGAGTCGTGCACGAAATCATGAAATTGCTGATGATGGCTAAGATAACAACGACGAATTGAAAGGGGCTACACAAACCACAACCTGAACCAGTAGAGACGGGACATGTAGGCGAGAAAAAGCAGAAAGCAGTATCGATAGACGAGGCACAAAGGATTAAAATTGTGCGTCCAGGCGCACCACGCGAATATCAACTTGCGAAAAACTTACTGTTGTAGCGGCACCTTCGGCAACTTTCCTTTTCTTTGGGTCGAGTGTCTTCCGTAATGCAAGCAATGCTGTTTTGTGTTCTACGCAGGTATGCGTATGGCCGATACTATCATCAAGCTAATGTGGATAGTTGATAAACAGGGTTAAAAGGAGCTTGAGTCAGGCATTTTACGATATGCAAGCGCTATAAGCAGACAGTACGCAATGCTCACACAATTGAAATACGTCATCGACATGTCGAAGCTTATTCTTGTGATTCAAGATCCGGTAAAACAGATTGAATGCGCGTTCGCTGCTGATACATACATAAGAATAATTATATATATATATATATATATATATACAGATACATACATATATAATACATACATACATACACACACACAACAATATATATACATATATATATATATATATATATATACACACTAATATATATA
>NW_014035981.1:0-2384 GCF_001186125.1 Sphaeroforma arctica JP610 | reverse complement strand
TTTCAGAAGTACGCGTGGGACTTATATTATCGTTTGGAAGAGCTTTCTTGCCAATTTCCAAATGGCTTGTCATTCAATAATAGCCTTGGTGCAGGGCATACAGATTTGGCAAGTACGATTTTGACAATTCGTGGTAAAGAATCATATCTACAAGTAGGTGGTGCAGTGGCGTATCATAAAACCTTGGGCATACAAATCAGCCATGTACCGATCATTGTTCACCTCACGATATCATTTTTTTTTACATCCGAGCAGTTGTACCCGTTTTATTCTTCCTTTTTGTTTTCTTTGCGCTCTTGTGCGTTTGTGATTGCCTGTTTGCGTGCATTTTCCTGTTCTTCATCTGTGCTAAAGCCATACTCATCGTCACTGCGCACATCCTTAGACACAGGCTCCGTGATCATGCTCATGGCCATCTTGGCGATGATACTGAACCAGAACACGTGCAAGGCTAGCAGAATACACAGCAACACGCTGAAAGTCACGTGCGAGACAACTACATGTCCCTTGGTGACGTAATCATATAAAGATTCCTCATAGAAAATGATCTCAACGGGTTTCTCGATGACGCTCTTGATCACAATCGGGAACAAGACAAGACGAGTGAAGAAGAAGGAGATTGCAAACACGGTGAACCCGTGGTTGGCAATCTCCTGATACCCAGCATAGTTGAATGTCTTGGCAATCTCAAGAAACACATCGGCCGCATCGTGGATGACCATTACCAGCGTTCCGACTTTCCACAAGTTTGTGTACCTATGAGTGTAGATAGAAATGAGCATACCAAGTAAGTCTACGTCCAGAAATCACAACTAACGTCATCACCAATATCCGATTTCTCAATGACTGTAGACCCTAGCAATCAATCGAGCCTATACCATGATATCTTACGCAACCGTCATCTAAAAATAGAAATTATTTAAACACAGCGGTGATCGAACAGGAAGATCACAAGTAAAAATAGAAGAAGGGCCGAGCTAAAAACGGATACATACTTGCAACTAGGCATACATACAGGGCCATGTACATGAAACCATATGCATGTGTATAAATGAGTTATGTCCATTTCGAGACGGTAAACAGTATTGAACTCGCCAACTTGTGACAATTTTTGAAATACTTGCGCCTGATTTCCAGTATGCACACCAACTCGTCAATGCACTTACAAACCTACGGTCATTACAATAGACATTTTCAACATAGACTGTTGATACACAGATTTACATGTGCGGGGAACCAAAAAAATACCCGAAGTCACCATACCATGAAAAGGCAATCAGCAAGACCGTCGCAATGTGATGGATAACCAGTTCCACAAAGTCCTTGCGCCTGTTATCTACAGGCAGTGTGACCAGACAGGCAGTGTAGTAAGCCAGCTGTATGATGTAGTAGTTGGTGATGTGGCCATCGATGGGATGCATAGGGAGGTTATGGTAGGCCTGGTGCAGATCCCACGCCCACGGGCGGTTGTAGAGCACAATTACACCGTATAGGAAAACCGAAGAATAGTACAAGACCTGTTGATAGCAAATGAAGATATAACTGATCATATCATCAAACGTGCGAGTACGGTTGCTTGTCGTACACTAAAAACATGATGAAAACTAGAACCGGCACGCGGTGAGTATTAAGGTATTCAATGAACTGAGTTCAGACTGCTAAGTATTGCAGTGATCGTTCGTCATATAAAACGGACCGTTGTGTATTGGGTGCTCAATATTATAATTATATCAAACCATGAGCGAGACTCCATAGAAAATGCCAGAACGAATTGCAATGAGAAAAATCTGCAAAAATCTATAAAGAGAAAAAACAAACATGCACATAAACACATGAGCAAGTCTCCGAAGTCCCTAGCAATACCTTGAAAAGACACTCGCTAAATTTCTTAGTGGGCGTTGCAATGAGCGAGTTTTTTTTCCTCCTGAGCCATCTCTGGATTTCTCTTTCGTTCATTCCGGTGCGTTTGACGAGTTCTTTCACGTACTTTGGGCTGGCGTGTCCGTTGACCTTAGCGTATGCCTCCTCAAGGGTGGGATTTTTGGCATACTTTGTGTTTACTTGTCTGATTCCGAGCCTGCGTGCGAATACTGGCGTGAAAAGAAAGGTATCATGTTAGCAATGCAACACAGCCATAGATCGATTTGCGCGCGCACGAGGAGCGAGCATATATTTATCTTCCTAGTTTGGCAGTAATCCCTATGCATCAAACTTTTACGCATAAAGTACATGAAGTTCCATATTTGCAGCATAAATGGCTGAGCACCAAATGTTTCCATCGACGCACTAGAGAACAGCACATGAATTGTATAGTTAAGCAACACGCCAACAAAATTTACGTAAATACAAAACAATGTGAATGAAATAATATATCATAAATACAT
>NW_014035982.1:0-2385 GCF_001186125.1 Sphaeroforma arctica JP610 | reverse complement strand
GTGTGTGTGTGTATGTATTTACTTAAGTAGTTGATTTATCACTATCTAGAAATATAGTTGTTCTAGACTCGAACGTGCTTACATATATGACTACTGCTATTGATTTAAATCTTACACATAGCCATCATACCTCCCTGTATAAAGGATGTATTTTTAAATGAAGTTCATGAACTCGACTATTTGATACTTCATTTTTTACATAGTCATCTCATTCATCAGTGAATACAAACACAGATATCAATTATCATAGCCTCTCTATTTTAATATTTTCAAATGATGCAGATTACAGATATATAAGAGATACATATAGAATATAATAAGAATGAGCACTTTCTTTTTTAGGAGAGGCTATGCCGCTATGGTTAATTATATCTAAATAATATTAAAATAAATACGTCGACAACTCGGCATATAAATACATTTCAAATAGTCATCTCGACTCAATTATGAAGAAGAGCGGCATGTCACGACAGAGTACAGACCAAAAATCCGTTACAGTGGTATATTTTATATATTTTTTCTGCTGTGTAAATACCCAAATAATATACTGGACTGACAATTCACACTTCACACCCCTGGGCCCTGGCCTTGGGTCTGAGGGCTCTGACACCACTGAACCACTGACCCCCAGATCGAGTCTTTGACCCAGGGCCCCAGCGGCCCAGCCCCCAGGGCCTAAAGAGGCCCCCAGCCCAGCCGCAGTCTCACAGTCTCAGACTCAGAGTCAGTCTGACTGATAGACTCTCAGACTCGGAGTCTCATCAGTGTTGAATGTTGATTGTTCATTGTTTTTTTTAATAACAGTTTGTGAGTTTGCCAGTAACCAGCCACAAGTCAGAGCTATCAGTGATTATTTCACATTCACGACTTCACCGCTAACTAAAACTTATATAAAAAAGGCGACCTAAGCCTAAAAGCCCTAAGCCCTAATCCGGTATGGCTTATAGGCGGTAAGCCGCTGGGCCCTTAGTCTCTAACGCCAGTGCAGGGGTGGAGTTTATGACATCATCGGTAATTACCAGTCTGGTTATTTTCTGTGGTAGCGACAATGCAGACTGATAGATCCAACTGTAATCGATATTCCATTGGACAGAACAACGTCAATCCTGTCTCATATCCAGTAATAATGTTAAGACGCTAAACTGATACGAGACCATCAATGAACTATTCGATTATTATTTATTAACGAATAGTAGGGCGACAATATATAGAGCCTGTAATTATAATTGAATCAATAGTCATATATGTAATTGTCTATAAATAGAATTTAACTATTGTACACATTACACAATCGATCTATTTTCCTATGAATCTGCGATTATGATTATTCTGCACAAATATATCCCCTCACGAGCATCCGTACAAATATTGACTACTCGAGCAGTTTATGTGTGTCAACACTTGTGACTGAGGGGTTAACCTCTTTTATGCTTTCAGCGGTCTATACGTAGAGGCTAATATATATATATATAAATCAGAGAAAGCATCTGCGCACTTTTTGATCTCACTAAACTATCTGCATAGTTCTTCCTGGTATTACTATAATATCAACAACTGAGACTAGTGCTCACAATCATGTTTTACCGTGTTTGAACGTATGTCCGCATACAACACGCACCTGAGATACATTCGAAACTCTAATGCTCGATCAATTCAAATATAAACATATCCTTACATCCTTAATTCCGTGTTAGACGACTATTAAGACACACATACACATATATATAAATATATATATATATTCCTATCACACGGACCGTGTATCGCTGAACGGATGGAAGTCATTGAGTCATTGTCACAATACTAAGGAACACGCACGAAATTACTTCCAGCGGGAGAAAATAACGGGAAAGCAAGTCAATTCCCTACCTCCCAGCAGGCAAATAACTACTAAACCAGGCACAGCCGATGCATTCATTTGCAGTACAAACTCGGATGTACAAACTAATGCTATTGCTATTGCTATTACTAACGCCAGTATAAGCATGAGCACGAATATGAATTTCAAACCCGCACCTGGGGGTAGTGTTTCGCGTAAGCCGAGTGCACTATCGCGTGAATCGACTTCGTCTGTAGTCACCTGTCCGATATGTTGGGAGGACTTGGTGATGGAGAAACGAGCCCTATTTACCACAGATTGTGGACATAAGTTCCATTTCTCATGTATACAAGTGAACTTTGTTGGGGGTAACCTACTGTGTCCTATGTGTCGAGCACATTTTAAAGAACCACCTGTTATACTGCAAGATAGAACTATGAATGCAAAGTGGTATTGGAATGACATATCACGCGAACGGGCTGAGGCTCTACTATTGCAGGATGGTACAGATGGTTGCTTTTTGGTGCGGGAGTCTACCTCTATGCCTGGTAAGTATTGGTGTTTTT
>NW_014035983.1:0-2385 GCF_001186125.1 Sphaeroforma arctica JP610 | reverse complement strand
TGCCATTCATCCACTTGTACCACCCAACATACCCGCAGTCGTAGACGGCCGTGGTAACGGCACAGGTCTGTGCTTCACCTCATTTACCGAGTATGTTGTAACACCACCCGTGCGACGTGCTTCATAGGTGTCGCTCTCATGGCTAAGCTTGTCTTTCATCTGCTGTGTGGTGGTGTTTGTTGTATGTGCAGGTGAGTGTTTGTATTTTAATATTAATGGACGCAGTTTGTTGTATGACTGAGTGAGTGATTGCATTTGAATTATCAGTGCACACAGTTTACTGTATGTGCAGGTGATTGTTGACTTTATATAAATAGGAACTGGTTGATTGTATATGAGTAGTGATTAGTTGATTGTATGTGAATAAGTATTGATTGATCGTATATGAATAGTGATTGGTTGATTGTATATGAATAGTGATTGGTTGATTGTATGTTGATTGTATACGAATAGTGATTGGTTGATTGTATATGAATAGTGATTGGTTGGTTGTATATGAATAGTGATTGGTTGATTGTATATGAATAGTTATTGAGGCGACACTCCTCGTGATATCTCACTCTCATTGTGCGAGCGCAAGACACTGACCCGTTGGCCGATGTTAATAAAATACTGGTGGCGCCATACAACAGCGTAGGTATCATTTAACTACCTCTGCACGTTTAAACGCATTTGTATTACCATCATCATACAACATCATACAACAGCGTAGGTATCATTTAACTACCTCTACATGTTTAAACGTATTTGTATCACCATCAACATACAACAGCGTATGAATCATCTAACTACATCTGCAAGCTTAAACGCATTTGTATCACCATCATCATACAACATCATACAGCAGCGTATGCATCATTTAACTACCTCTGTATGTTTAAACACATTTGTATCACCATCATCATACAACATCATACAACAGCGTATGTATCATTTATATACTTCTGCACGTTTAAACGCCTTTATATCACCAACATCATACAACATCATACAACAGCGTATGTATCATTTAACTACCTCTGCACGTTTAGACGCCTTTATATCACTATCATCATACAACAGCGTACGTATAATTTTCCTACCGCTGTATACTTAAACCCGTTTATATCACCATCATTGAACCATGTCACACACTTTACATATATATATATCATTCTCTCCCGCACTTTATATCACCATCATTAAACCATGTCACACGCTATTTTCTGTACATTTCATTCTCTCCCGCACTTTATATCACCATCATTAAACCATGTCACTCACTATTTTCTGTGCATTTCATTCTCTCCCACACCTTTTTCTGCGTCTGTTTGCTTTTGGGCCCATTCACTGGTGATGTGGCGAAGGAGTTGTTGGTGTTGGGGGTGCCCAAGTCCAATGTTAAACTGGTGATCGTCAACGAGCTCACATCTTCATCACTGAGGAATGGACAGGGTATATCAACAAGGGGTTAAACTATACACATACCATACCATACCACTACCCAAGACATACCAAATAAACCAAACTAAACAAAACAAACTGATTGTTATGAAGAGGTTTAGTACACAAATGTGTGGCCCATGCGTCATCGCTTTGGACAGAGACGATATCAACTAAGTGTTGAAATGTTAGGACTGTGTCTACACATGCGTCCACATGTATACGTACTTCATATACAGACAACAATATATAGTATTGCTCCTATTAGGAATACGGTGATAGTCAGTACGCTTGTGTAAATATGATAACATATAGTAATCTTACGTTAGGTATACGATACCACATCCTCTGCCTATGATAAAATTTAGTAGTAATACAGAGTATATCCTTACTCTGCATATGTGTCTAGTTCACGTTCGGTTGTGGCCATCACAGACGTTGGCTTGGATTGCAACGGTTGTTTGGGCTTGGCTGCTGCGGCGGGTGGTGTAGAGTATCCGGAGTTTTGTGCCTATGGGGTGAGTAGATTGTGTGATATTAGGTGTTTGGTTAGTAATGTACTATGGGTGTGTTAAGTATTGGTGATCGTGTTGTGGCTATTGAGTGAGTAGATGGTATGATGTCAGGTGAGTACATATGAAAGCAAACTGTATCTAACTATTTACCATAAGTAGCATATCTCTATTGTCGCGTAATAAGGTTGAGACTCCTACTTTACTATCAGTGGATCAACCAACAAGGGGTGGTGGAGATTTTAGACTTTTAGGGTTTTAGGGTTTAGCGTTTTGAATGGACTTTTTTCTAATACACGTGGGTGTCACTGAAGGAGGCTAAAAGAAAGGCCTACTCACTGATAGGATACGACACAGTGTAAGACTGTGTACTTGGGTGCGTGAGGTCTATCAAAAAAATATACTAACGTCTACAGGTGCGGCCACCTTATACATATACACACACACACAT
>NW_014035984.1:0-2386 GCF_001186125.1 Sphaeroforma arctica JP610 | reverse complement strand
GCCATGGTGGATTAGCCCACGCATTATGCTGGGAGAGGTCTATTTGAAAGGCGTCTCCCATAGGATGATTTAAAGTCCTGTAATTCGATAGTTGTGCATTATGATGCGCAGCAAACATATCTATGGTATGTGGCCCATATATCTTTTGAGCCAGTTCAAACCACCTGGGATTACACTTCCAGTCAGTGGCTAGTAACTCACGTACGGATTTATTAAAGTCCGGTACGAAGCGTGATAACATATCCGGTAAATGGTTATGTATACCTGGCAGATGTTTTATATCAAAATGAAACTTTGATATTGTATCATGCCAGCGACTCAGTAATTGCGAGTCAGATTTCATCTCTTTCATCTATTGAAAAGATTTCTGATCACACATCAGCGTAAATGCTGTTCCGTATAAGTAATCTCGGAAGTGTGTTACAGCTGCCACTATGGCTAATAGCTCTTGATTAACAGTTGGATAATTCAACTGTGAAGCATTCATTGTTCGAATAAAGAATTGTATATATCTAGGTTTGTTATCTATAACCTGATATAATATTCCTCCTAAGGCTAAGTCTGATGCGTCCGTTGCTATTTCAAACGGCACGCCATCGACTGGCCCTTGTACAACTGGGGCTTGTTGGACTGCGTGTTTGAGCGCTTTAAAAGCGTCATCACACTCTTTAGTCCACAAGTCTCCTAGTTTGCCTTTATGACATCTTAAGTGTCCAAAAGATTTAAGGTAGTCAGCTAAGTTTTTAAGAAGTTTACAAACCCACACATGCTGTTAACATCTTTTCCTGTAGTTGGTGTTAGCTGTTCTAACAGGTGTTCTACCTTACCGGGGTCGATTTTAATACCTTCCCCAGATATATGGTAGCCTAAGAGCTGTATTTCGCTCATTGCGAAGTGGCATTTCTTCTCGTTAGTCTTGAAGTTTTGCTCATTGAGTCCCTTAAGGATTCGTCTGACTAATGCGGCGTGTTCGCCTGTAGTCTTAGAAAAGATGACTATGTCATCTATTTAGACTTGCACGTTAGGCATGTCTGCAAACATTCTTCCATTACTTGTTGGAAGAATGCTGGTAAAGAGTGTAACCCGAAAGGCGCACCTCTGAACTGGTATTGTTTGCCTTTCCAAGTAAAGCTAAAGTATTTACGGTGGGGTTTTAGGGTAAACACTGTAGCACCTTCCATCTGTCGCAGTAGCTCATTAATACGAGGTAAGTGGAAGCTATGAGTCGGCAATAATTTTTTTATTGGACTCATATCTAAACATACTCTGACTTTCGTAAACGATCCGTCAGAGTTATGTTGGTCTACGGCTAGCAGCGCCAAGTTAACTGGCGTCTGTTGATAGTTAATTTCTATCACTCCATCTGCTAGCCATTTCTCAACTTGTTCTTTTACCACAGCCTCGTGTCTCCAGGATACATAGTTCCTTGAGGGACACTTTAACTGTGTAAAGTCTACCTTGGTTAAGTCAAGGCTGACATATCCGTCGTTAAAGCGGAATTTTGCCCAATCTGTGATCGTTATTTTCTTATTAACAAGAATCAGATCCATGATTTTGTCCGCAAAGTCAGTTATTAATGCCTTGACTGTGTCTGACGGGGGCTTATATGGATTCAGACAGTTATCGTCTGATTGATCCTTTAAAGGATCTATGTTAGTTGGTAGACCAGTTACGGTTATACCTAGAGTGAGTAAATCACTCATTCCGACTATAATGTCGTACTTCTGTGACATCTTAACTATCACAGCTTGAGTAGTGATACTCCTATCATCGGCCAGGGAGATTTTAACATCTGTGGCGATGGTATCACACGTAGCAGTTTTATCATCTGATGCAAAGCGATCGGATATACATGAAATTTCTGAACCAGGATCAATCAACGCAAGGATTTTATTTCCATTGCAATACACAGGGATTATTACACGCTCATCTAAAGAGTCGTTGTATTGTCTGTGTAATGATTGTACCTGATAGTACCGTCACTCCAACTTAATGTTGGGCTTTCGGTCACAAGACTTAGTGTGATAACCATTGGTCTTCTCACACTTGTCACACTTAGTAAGAAAGTGTGTACAGGTGGATGCATGTCTACCATTCCAATAACCGTTAGGGATTAACTGGTACATGTCATACCCACACTGGGCGTCGGCACATTTCTTAATCTCCTTAAATGGAGGTTCGCGTGCCCGTTTATTGGGTCGCGTTGTGAAAGTGGATTCGCGAGCACGTGTATGTTGGGGTCTCTCGTTTGAGGTCTGCCTGGATACGTACCCGTGATCGGTGAGCTCCCGCGGCTTCTTAACAGCCGCTTTTCCCTTCGATGTTACTCGATGTGCGGGAAAAAGAGTGGATACAGTATCATAAAACTGTTCCCATGTAAGTCGGG
>NW_014035985.1:0-2387 GCF_001186125.1 Sphaeroforma arctica JP610 | reverse complement strand
ATAACTGCACTAAATCTCAGTACTTTCCATAATCCAAATAACTGCACTAAATCTCAGTGCATATCAGAATGCAAATGATTGCACGAATTCCCAGTACATACCATGATCCAAATAACTGCACTTTATCTCAGTACATATCATAATGCAAATAATTGCACTAAATCTCAGTACATATAATAATCCAAATAATTGCACTAAATCTCAGTACATATTATAATCCAAATAATTTCACTAAATCTCAGTACATATCAGAATCCAAATAACTGCACTAAATCTCAGGAATTCGAAAGAATTGGGCAGTGATGTACATCGATACACCATAGTACACTATAGTACATCTAGCTGGTAGTGAGAAATCCTACCCACCTAGTGCTATAGCACTAGCACTCGCACAGCATGACAAAAACTACACCTCGAGTCTATCGACAAACCCATTTATACGCATCCCTGTAGCTGCACGCAAAGACCTCCAAACTCTACACGTTTACTACGTAGTATGTCATATCATCTCATCTGTTAGTGTGTCTATGCCCATACTATGTGGTACAAGACAACTGCTGACAGGTCACTTGACGACAAACTTATCCATAGCTAGGTGCGATGGCATTCAGAAAGCCCACGCACTGGTATGGACTCCAACCCTCCTCCGCACGCTGAGACTCATGGGTGACGTAAGAAGATCCTGAGCATTGGGCTATCGGTATGGTGCAGGCGTATGCACCACTGTGAAGGGATATCACCTCCACGTGCATTGAGAGCGGTGTGTCTGTACACCAACCAACTGCGTAGACACGACGGTCCCCATCGAGGGTGAGGATTGGTTCAGGCCCTGAACACGAGAAGTCTGGATCGATTCACAGGCGGACACGGGGTTATAGCTGAGGAAGAGAGCAAGTACATAAACGTTCTCTGTTGATTACGTTGGTCATGACGCGAGCTAGCAGGACAGCAAGTGTTGTCTAAAAACCGTTTATTTTCGTTTATTTTGGATAGTGGGAATGTCCATACGGGTGTCATAGGTTTGCGACACGCAGTCCTCTGACAGTCCCCTCTCGTGCACATAGCACGTTGTTACTATATATATACAGACGCACATATACATATGAACTCGGTAGACGCACATATACATATTATCTCAGTAGACGCACATATACATATGATCTCAGTAGACGCACATATACATATGATCTCGGTAGACGCACATATACATATGATCTCAATAGACGCACAGATACAGATGATCTCAGTAGACGCACATATACACATGATCTCGGTAGACGCATATATACATATGATCTCGGTCTATTTGTTGTGTAGCTATAGTTCGACTGGAGGTTCGTAGTTAATCCGCAGATCGGGTATCTATAGCACAAGTGTCTTGAAAATGGTCCATAGATTGCAACTGTGGGGTTGTCAGTTCGGTCTTAAACGGATTGCAATACGCACAGACCACTGAGATGAGCGGCAGGCGCACGGGACGGCCGTTAAGTGTGTGACTGGTACAACCATGAACGATCTAAATGAACCGACATACGGTACAGTACTGCTACGTAGGTGTATATACCACGGCACTTGACTCTCGTGCACAATACACTACACAGCAATAAATGGTTGGACGTCGTAGGCGATTATATACTGTTTACATATATTCATTATCTGCGAATATATACTGGTTACATTTATTTATTATCTTCGACTATATACTGTTTACATTTATTACTTTGGTTTATACATTATTTACATTTATTACCTTGGTTTATATTTTATTTACATTTATTATCTGCGATGGTCCTCAATTCACATTTACTATCGTCGATTATACAGTGTTTACGTTTAATAATTATCTGTGTTTATATACCGTTTACATTTAATACCTTCGACTATACATAGCATACATGTACTAATTATCTTATTCCGTCGTTCTGTCACCGGCACACTCCCGCGGTATCGCCCACATCCACATACCACACGCGATTGAAGGTCAGTAACAAGGATGTCACATATATGAGAATAGCACACACCAGCATCATAGCCAGCCCAAGCACTGTACATGCACAGATAGGGGAAAGTATTAAAGGGATCAGAACGCGCCACTAACACTACGAGCGTGCGTGAAATGGTTGTGGTTATATGTGAAGTTAGTAGGTGGCATTTAAGTACTACACGCAGAATCAGCAAATGATGCACATATACAGTATACGGATGTACTATGTGAGTTCAATGACTGTGGTTTTCAGAGTTTATCGTTGTAGTCTTCCGGCACTGAAGATTCTTGGGCCGTTCAATGGAGCGCAGAACACACACATGGAATAGAACATGCAGAGCAAAGAAGTAGCGCGGCACGCGTGGAGGGGTCTACGCTACCACACCGGTTGCTATAGCATGGC
>NW_014035986.1:0-2389 GCF_001186125.1 Sphaeroforma arctica JP610 | reverse complement strand
ACGTTCATACTTAGAATCCTGGAATGCGTTTAACGAATTGGACATGAACAAGAACTGCGTAATTCAAGATTCTGAACATGTGACAGTACACATTAGAGTATGGGACTCTACCGTGGACAATTAGGTGGTTTTTCAAATATAGATTGGGGTTTCCACTGAAATTAGAATTGTACATAATATAGGAATGATACAAATCTGACACCTGAAAATGACACTTTGGGAATCTCTAATTATTGGGAGTACCATGAGAGAGGGTCTTAGGCATGAAATGGTTGTTAGTACAAACCTATGGTGTAATTCGAAAATGATCTCAGAGCAAGATAATCCACTGAGAATAGGACAGGATCAGAGTTGGAGTTAGGACAACATGGTTTTGATTCCTCCTAGCAGCCAACTAGATGTGCCCGTCTATGCCTTAAATGGGATGGGGAGCTAGGTACCAAGTGAAGGGGTATATAGGTGCAGATGTATACTGCACCAGCTTGGTGTTTTGATTTTCTTTTTACTTTCTTAAGTTGGACTTAGAGGTATTTTATTGATTTGTTTGATTGGGAGATTGTTTCGAGGCGTGAAATGTAAACTATGCGTCCAATGAAATGATATATAGTCTTAGTAACTAAATCATAAATAAATCTAGACCGAAGTAGTGGGTGATTAGAGCGGAGCATATAGACAATAGTCTCAGTCTAAAATCCCCAAATCTTTTGCTCATTACCAAGGACTGAAGCTAAACTTATTTACCATTTTGCATTCTAACGTTTTAGCGTATTGTCTTATTAATGTAAACGTCTTGGTATCGTATAGTCAGCCTAGAGGAGACCGACTTTTACATCATTGTCGACCTCCACAAAAAAAACGAGGGAACCGATCCCAGGTGTCGAAGATCATCACACACATACTCGACTCTCAAACCTTCGATTTTCTGTCTCTCCATCTTCTCGATGCGGTAGACCCTCGTAGTATCTTCCCCTCAAGCCCGGCAACTGTCCTCAACTCCTCAATATCCTCAAATGACGATGACAGCATCTTAGTGGTAAACGGCTACTTCATCCGTGCGGGTTTATCTCGTGATACCGCACAACGCTTCGTACACTGGTATGCCTTTCGCAGAAGGTTAGCATAGAGCGCATTTAGTCTCCGAGTTCCTGACAATCTCATCGCCGGCCTTCTCAGCATCGATATCGCCTCCCTCAAGAGCTATTGATCCGTTATCACGCCGACGAGTGCTGACTATTATCTGAACCAATGTTTGTTTCCAGGAGAGCTCTCGGCATAAACGGTGGGCGACTTCCAGTAGTCATTAGAGCAAATACTATTCTAGAAGGATGTGGACAAAGTACCCTTGACGGAGATTTAGGACCGGAGTAGAGGGCCCGAACTATAAATGGAATTCTACGACTGGACCGGAGGACTGAACCCAAGGAGAATATTTCAGGACCGGACTAAGGGACCGGACCAGATAGTGGAATAAATAGAGTGGGTGATAATTCATCGGATGTCATCATAATTTAGCACATCCCGACGCTACGAAAGCAGCTTTAATTCACTATCTCCGCACCAAGCGGGAGGCCCGCTGCACACATGAACGAGGGCCAAAAATTCTTGCCCGCAGCATGGATACACTACTGAGCCCACTTGTCAACTCCACTAACGCAGACATCCTCCAATCTAC
Organism: Sphaeroforma arctica JP610; assembly: GCF_001186125.1. NCBI lineage: Eukaryota > Ichthyosporea > Ichthyophonida > Sphaeroforma > Sphaeroforma arctica. The sequence continues at coordinate 717 of NW_014035986.1, read as the reverse complement.
CGCCGACCGTCTCCAGAAGGCTTACCAAGCAAAGCATGATGCAAACCTCTTCTCTGATTCGACGACAGGCAATGATATAGAAATGGTTGACATCATCAAAGAGGAGAGCCCAGTAGTATTGACCTATGATGAACAATGTTAGGACCAATGAGGATGACTCTCTTCAACCCACATGGACAACGCAGTGTAATAAGCCGGGCCTCCACATTAGACTCTATGTATAAACGTACTCTTAAGCAGTACGCAAATTATAAACGTACTCTTAATAGTACGAGGAACTTAAGTTTCCTAAATGTACTCTTAATAGTACGAGGAACTTAAGTCTCCTAAATGTGCTCTTAATAACACGAGGAACTTAAGTTTCCTAAATTGGGGTTTAATGGTTTTATTAATTAAACCTTTTCCATTTAACATATCAGATATTTGGATGAGGCCATTAAAAGGCCTCAGTAAAATACCAAACATAAAAGAGTTGGTCTAGTTCTATTAATAGAGCTTTATTTACTTTCCAATTTTATTTATATCTGAATACTTCGGTAGCGAGATGGTTCAACCGAATATAGGTTTCTAGGGACTATTAACGTTACCTAGTTGATCCTCTGATAAGCCAACCAGATTTGCCAGTCTGATGAAGGCTAAGTCGGTAATTCTTGATAGTGGCAAGTTATTGGTTAAGACAATAACTAAAGACGTCAAGAGTATTTTTATTTTATTTTT
>NW_014035987.1:0-2389 GCF_001186125.1 Sphaeroforma arctica JP610 | reverse complement strand
TATATATATATATATGTATATATGCATATATACATAGATATACATATATATATATAGAGATGAATGCTCGTACAGGATATTGTATTTAAAAAATCGAAACGAACGGGCAATCTCAATCCTTAAGGTACAACGCGAAGTGTTCAACATCTTTCACTATCTTGATATCTAATTCAGATACATCTCTTGCTTGGACATATGGGGTTTAGGGTTCATATGGCACAGCATGGCTACGGTGCTGTACGAAGCATGCATGTACCCAACACGCGTGTACTACCACATTTACAGTCGAGATGCAGAGAGTAAAATGTATCAATCGAAGTATGGAGGAAACCCAACCTCATAGTCAGTGTAGGGCTTAAGTCGACCGACTCTTGACCTTTCCATCCGAACACATAATACGGATAACACTTTGGCGCTACTAGTTGGCATGGGGCGACTCGTACCTACTCAGCCACGAGTGTCACACGGAGGCAAGCATGCGCATTTGGCGAAGCAAAGCTCTCTCCTATCATAGACGTGTCTGTATAACCTACTTTCATAGATGTGTCTGTATAATCTACTTTCATAGATGTATCTCTATAACCTACTATGGTAGATGCGTCTATATAACCTCCAGTCATAGATGTGTCTGTATAGCCGTGTATCCACTACCAGATCACATAGGCCACACATGCACTTGTACACAGTCTGCTGCACGGACGAGCACCCAGTGCGATACCACACTAGCAAGACATATACACTAGCCCAAAACAACCAGGACATAGCGCTTACCTGGGAGATATTTATTTTTAAAATTGATGACACAAACAAGTACTATTGTGCCATCATGCCAGGTACCTTACCTTATCAAACGCAGGCTTTGAAGCGGCAGCAGGCACCTTTGTGGCCTCGGGGGGGACTGTTTTGGCCTCGGATTCTGGGACACCCTGAGAGCCCAGAGTGGACGCAGCACCGCCTGCTGGGGCAGCCTTAGTAACTCCTAGTGCAGTCAGTCCAGTTTGGGTGCCTAGGCCACCAATACCGAACCCTTTTGGACCTAATTAGGTCAGTGGAATGGGATTGGAGAGATAAGTAAAGGGAAACAAGAAGTGTACTTCAGAGGTTCTGGGTTGGCAATGATGTGTGTGCCATTCAGGTGACACAGAATAGGCATGTTTCAAAAAAAAGAAAGAGGGATAGAATGCGCACCAAGCTATTGTGAAAGAAAATTACTATTTGATGTCAAACATCTTGTTTCAGGCCGTTGTCATTTCAGGCATGGGCCTATCAGGATATTTGTGGTCATACTTCGGTATGGATGTTATTCAGGCAACGATCAGTGTGCGGTATGAGTTTGATTCATGCAACATTCAGTGCATTTGTGATCATACTTCGGTATAGGTTTTATTCATGCAAAGATCAGTGTGTTTGCCCCGTGCTTGCGTGAAGCAGAAAGGAGCCCACATACAAACGATAGCGCGTAGTTTTGTTTGAGTCGGAGGTTAAGATAAGCTATTATCAATACTCAAGGAGAGCCGAGAGACGAGGGGAAAGTGTAGAATCTTGGTGAGCTCACCCGAATCTGTTAGAATGAATAACAGTTCTGTACTTCTTTAATCGGACACTATGAGACCATTCTCTTGAGCCTTTGCGTTTGGGTCTGATTCTCTTGAGCCTTTGCGTTTGGGTCTGATACTCTTGAGCCTTTGCGTTTGGGTCTGATACTCGGTCATAGTCTTTAAAGCGTGTGGAAATGGACGGTACAAACCATAATACTAGTACAAATTGATCGTAAAACAGTATTGAAGTACGCATTGTGGTAGAGACCCTATGTTTATATACATACATTCTTGTACTTTTTCGAACTACGTGCGTGTTTCGCGTGTAACCTTGCAGGTCTCGTTTACATACTCTGTCGAATAACAGCATGTCACCTACATGTGCAAATGAGCTAGCACAACCAGCACGAATATCGCTTACCGAAATCCTTAGCGTAGCAAGATGCGCAGAAGATCTCTTCCTTGTTGTCACACACTGTGGTACTGCTTACAAATTTCTTGCACACAGAACAAGAGAAGCAACGTTTGTGGAACTTTTGACCCATCGCCTGCACTTCTTCGGCAGAGTACACCTGTTTGTTTAAGTTGTTTATGTATTGTTTACATTCGTAAAAACGACTTCGATTGATTTGTAATACACGCACGCAAGTGTACATACAAGTACATCTATGAGATTTTCTACCCCATGTGAATACATACGATTGGGCACCTCTAACCTTTAGAGAGCATTGCACAAACACTTAGTTCAAATACAGACACTCAGTTGAGCCATAAACATAGCAGTCCACTTTTTGACCTACAAAAGAAAACTTATTTCAGTCACATTCAGATATAAAATACAAATTCATTCA
>NW_014035988.1:0-2391 GCF_001186125.1 Sphaeroforma arctica JP610 | reverse complement strand
CTGAGGCTCTCGCCTGCGACCACTAAGTTTGTCGCTGTGACTTAGTGGACGCAGGCGAGGATCGCAGTCAAATTAGTGGTCGCAGGCGAGAGCCTCAGACTTAGTGGTCGCAGGCGAGAATCGCAGTCATAGTGGTCGCGAGACCAGGTCGCAGGCATAGTGGCCGCAGTCTTCACAAATCTCACTTTTAAAATGGTCTATGGAGGGTTATATGTGCGCGTATAAGTCTGGAGGTGTATTTCGGGTACATAATATTGACAATGGTTTAAAAGGTACTAGTTGAATATGAGGTACCTGAAATAGTAATACACGTCCAGACGCGCTATATTCTGTCTTTACACGGATTCCGACGCTTTGTTGAACTCGTATCTCGTACTCTTTAGATACAAATGGACGGGTTTGCTTTTCAGGTAATTAGAGCTTTGACCTCTTGTCCTTTGATTGCGACGGATTGAATCGCGCACGTATAAACCTCCATAGTCCATAGACCATTTTTTTTAAAGTATAAAACAAACAAATAATAATAATATGTATATACATTATGTACGTAGGAGTGTTCGATTATCGATATTGTTTTATTTTAAAACAATTACAAAACAACAGAAGAGGCAGAAGGCATAAATCACTGAATCAGAAGGCGGCTTTTGTATGAAAAATATTTCTTTTTAAACCCTACTACGTTTTGGGTTATGTATGTACTGATTTTTGTGTGAAGTACATATAGTACATGACGTCATGACGATAAACGAACAGCTCACGATTTTGGTCTATAAAAAAAAACAAGATTTACGGATAGTTTGTTCATAGAAGGCTATGGGTAGTTCAACAGGGCATACCATTTTGTTGCTGTGGGTTCGCTGTTAATACTTGTCTGTATGTGTGGTTTGATCAACCCTACGCCAGACTCATGCATATAATAATTTTGGTTTGAAGTAGCACTGCGCCTTTAAATATTAAATAAATCTGTGATCATGTTTTCTGCCATCAGAAAGATACGTCAGTTAGTTTTAAACAAGAATACTAGCAAGGTTCTTGAGTGCTCGTACTTACCGCACACGCTGCCACGTGTGCGAGTGGCAAGTTATTCAATCGCCTTTAGTCAAAGCAAATCAGTATATTCCACAACCTCGACAGATAGTATAAAAGTGGATGGTCTATTTGCACCCTTGCTGACACGGGCCACGACATTCGGAGACAGGACCGCGATTCTGGACACAGACGGTATACTATCCGTCGAACTGAATTGTCAATTAGGCTCACATAGGGTAGTTTGTAGTATATTGCTTGCTGAGCATGAATGATAATAAATACAATTTACTTTGTGAAATTCTTAGCAGTTGCCACGTAGGACCAATTTGTTTATTGAATACATGGCCCAACGCTACTGCGACTGTCAATTACACAAGAGTTTGTCAGTTGTTGGTTTACACTGCTTAAGCCAAGTTTGTAAAGGTTTAGAACATATTCTTGTGTAAGTAAGAACAATCTCAATTTTCCACAATGGGCATGTTTTCGCCGTTCTCTATTACAATTTGCTACTTTAGTTGGCCGTTTACCCTACAAAGTAGCTAGATGTGTACAATAAATATAGTATACATGCTGCAGTTTTCAAATACTCGCGTCGTAGTCTGATGTGCTTATTCACAGTGTTCCAGAGATGTATATACAGCCAGAACGGAACTTAAGAATATGTTTTCGTAACTCACATATGGTATGTTCTACATACAGGGGCATACACTTATAGGGATTTGTTGAGAGACTCGGCCGGCTTGTCAAACACCATAATTGACAACGTACACGCACCATTGGAGCAGACCAAAGAACCTACCGTTGCATTCTTGACCCCTAGAGACTACTCATATACAGCAGCGCTATATGGCACATGGTTATCAGGTAGGCGTTGTCCATTTTTGGGCAAGTATCTACTGTACAATACTTCTTTTTATATGTCTCCATACTAGCACAGAGATATATTGATTATTACTACACGACTAGTAGGGTAAAGTATGAAAGAGTTGATTTAGAGTCCACCTTTTGCACAGTTTGTACATTGCAATCTGTGGCTATAATTTTGTTTCTCTCTGGATAGTACTGTATTTATTCACCCTCTTGTTTCGTCATGTTCAATAAAACACCGTAGGAGCCATTGCCGTGCCCCTGTGCACAAGCCATCCAGGTGAAGAGTTGGAATACGTGCTACGGTATGAACGCATGTTTCCGTACGACTTTATATATGTCAGCTAGTGGGAGTATTGATTGGTTCACTGCACTCACATATATTCGCTTTATTAGCAAAGTTAGTAGATATATAAATTATATATATATTTATATATACATATATATATATATATATATAATAACAATTAGAGAATATATATACTATATATATAT
>NW_014035989.1:0-2391 GCF_001186125.1 Sphaeroforma arctica JP610 | reverse complement strand
ATATATAGGCATAACTATACATACAACAATAGGTAATTATCACGTACCTTTGTGGAGAACTCGTATGCGATAGTCTCCAGGTTGAGTTGGTCTGCCATAGTACTGCACTGCAGTGCTAGACTGAGCGAGAGACTCTCATGGCCCGCATTGGCAAGCGCTGTTATCGTTTGGTGTGCGTATTGGAAGAGTTTCTGCACTTTCTTGGACCACTTATCATCCTGAGACGACCAAAGACACAGACACAGAAAACGGAAAGGTTGAACAACCAGTATGTTAAAGAGAAATACACATGGTCGTTTTGGTCGCATACGTAGAGCGTTTTAGTCGCATACGTAGAGATCTTGGTTGTTCGTTTTGGTGTGCGTTTAGGTGCAGTTTCTGTTCTTTCTCGGGCCATTTGTAATTGTACTGAGACCAAAGAGGGCGGGGCAGAGATAGACATTCGTATGTGGAGAAGTGCCACTGATTCACTGGTTAATACACATGCTGAATGAGAGCTGTTTATGTGAGTGTACTATATATATACAATTGAATGGATATGGTTCAATTAGATTAACATGGGCATGGCACACACTACACGCATACAACACTCACATCACATAAACAAAGTGTATGTAAAATGAGTGTAGTATATAATTACAATACGTATATACACACCACTCGTACTACACTCACTTCATTCTGTAAGGCGTTGTAACGTTTAATGCTAGTGCAATACACACACACACCACTCGTACTACACTCACCTCATTCTGTAAGGCGTTGTAACGTTTAATGCCAGTACAATACACTCACACACCACTCGTTCTACACTCACCTCATTCTGTAAGGTGTTGTAACGGTTAATGCTAGTGCAATACACACTCACCTCATTCTGTAAGGCGTTGTAACGTTTAATGAGTTTGAGTGCCGAGAAGACGAGTGTGGGCAGTGTGTGTTTGATGCGCAGTTCTCCTCCGCTGCCGCAGTGCCTTCGAGTCATCACCAGGATCTGTGGCAAATGCAACGTGATTAATATACGACAAACGTGGTGTTTACGACATCTGATCATCACCAGGATCTGTGGCAGATGCAACGGGATTAATATACGACAATCGTGGTGTTTACGACATGTGATCATGACCAGGATCTGTGGAAAAGGCTGCGAAATCAATATATGACAAGCATAGTTTACGACATTTAATCATCACCAGGATCTGAAGCAAATGAAACGGGAATATTATACGACATGCATGGAATTTACGACACTTAATCCTCACCAGGATCTATTGCAAAGTAACACCTAACCCGATGCCACAGATATGAGATAGAGTGCTAGTAGAGAAGTGTACACAACACCTCCTTTCGACCACGGTCAATGTTCATAAGAATGACACACCACAAGTAATTTAAATACCAAAATACAATGTTATTGTCACTTTCCCTGGTATAACCGGTAATAGGAGATACGATGTTTATATTCTCTCGCCTGATATAAATAATATATAAAGACAAAGCACACAGCCCACCAGTGAATAACAGAGTGATCTCTTTGCCTGGTACAACCGGTATAGGACTTGCGATGTATATATCCAATGTTTAAATTGGTTATATCCACATGTCTATATTGGTTATATCCTATGTTTATATTAGTTATATCCACATGTCTATATTGGTTATATCCTATGTTTATATTAGTTATATCCACATGTTTACATTGGATATATCCACATGTTTATATTGTTTATATCCACATGTTTATATTGGTTATATCCACATGTTTATATTGTTTATATCCAATGTTTATATTATTTATATCCACTTGCCTGGTACTGTTGGTCCGCTTCTTCGGAATAGAAGTTATGAAATAACCTGGCCACTAACGTCTGTTCGCCAATGAAAGTGAAGTCGCCCTTAAGATCTATAAATAGAATGGGCCAGGGTGAGTCATCGAGATCAGATAGTGCGTCAATGGCACATAAGTGGAATGTAATCAAGTGGCCTACAGGGTGGAGCTATGGGGAGATGGCGCAGGGATAAGCCATGGTGTACAGAAGTGGACTACTACCGAGTGGGAGGGTACGTGTAAGTAAACCATATTTGGACAGCTGAAACAATAAAAGACATATGTATATGCATACGATTAGACAAACATGAACACAAAGAACACCCGCACTCACAGACACACAGACAAACAAACAAATACGAAAACGAAAACACAAACACAAACACAAACAAACAAATACGAAAACGAAAACACAAACACAAACACGAACACAAACACAAACAACAAACAACAAACAACAAACAACAAACACAAACACAACACAACAAACAACAACACAACAAACAACAAACAACAAACAACAAACAACAAACAACAAACAACAAACACAAACACAAACAACAAAC
>NW_014035990.1:0-2392 GCF_001186125.1 Sphaeroforma arctica JP610 | reverse complement strand
AATGTATTATCTCAATTGATCTTGATATTTTAGACTGACCGGAGGCCGTATTTCTACACCGGCTAGTGGGAATAGTTCTCGTCGTCAGCCCGGAAGATGCTAGTGGATCAGGAAGTGCTAACACCGAGAACGTGAGGCGAGTAGTCAAGCTGAGGCTGACGGGGGCGATGTAAACTATATTAAGGAGATAGCAATACAGGAAGAGGACTGTAACATTGAATGCAGTCTGGGACAAGGTGACTGCAAATTCTCAGCGTCGAGAAGAAGGTCTAAACGAAATCGATATAAATAGCGAGCATGACATCTATCGCAACATTCAAGAGAATAGCATCCCTTTTAAGTGAGCCACAAATGAAGAAGTCGACTTACGTAGTGATCCAGTACAGAGGTGGAGAATTAGAGCGCCATTGCCGATTTTTGCAAGTTCGTTTTCTACATGTTTCCTACATGTCTAGAGAGCAATGCAAAGTTAGCATCCAAAGCAATTTTTCAGACAGTTAGGAGTTATGTAGTGTCAGAATTCGCAATTAATATGCGTTTCGAGAGTAAAGACATTTAGGCTGCTTTGAAGCATGGTCGTGACCGAGACAATAAAATGGATAAGCATGTCGATTACGAACGTAAAGGATCTGTATGCATAATCAACTGAATCGTACGCTAATGAGGAGAGGGCGAATAGTGGTGACGAACGTTCTGGGGTTTAGTGAATGATACGTCGACGACAGTAATGAAGGTCTAACGATCCAAGGAACTAAAGAGCAAACCTCAGTAGCTTTATACTGCATCACTGGTGTGTATCCTTCCATGCTACATACCAAGGTAGTGAAAGCTGAGGACAACAGAAGGTGGACATCCCTCGAGATTTTGGAGGCGTACGATGGCTCACTCAAACTCTCATCGGCATACGGAGTTTATGCGAGGGTGAACCTGGAAATATATAACACGCAATCGAATAGTTGCTGCTGGGCATTTATATAGTCATCACAGAGAGTGGTGGACGAATAGGAATAAGTGAATCTAGAGGAGTCGAGATCAAAACGGTTGTTCGTGTCAGAATGATTCAGAGCCATCCTGGACGTATGTAAAGACAACGTTAACATGAACATGTGGAGGGGTGTCTGGGAGATACTGACTAGCGAGCAAAGGCTGCGGTCGCCGACGTATGCTTAAAAAATAGTGATACTCTTTGTCGGTGTTATGTATTCAAAACCGCGATCTAGAGTAGCCTCAATAGGATGGCCGAATGCCGGGGGAAGAGTAAGTTCGCCTGTAGTGGGGACATGAGGTGCGACTTTCAGGGGACCAGCCAATGTCATGCATGCAGTCTTCGATGCAGGGGGCGATGGCTAAGTTGACGGGACATAGAAGCGAGGCAAGAAATGAGTGCAACGTGAGGTGAGGGAGCCGGAGGAGGTAGAACCGTAGAAGGAGGCGGCGATGTATGGTAGCAGAAAGAGGGCGTGGAGTATGTGGAACTGAGGCTGTCGTATACGAATTTAGTATATACCATTCGACAGTAATGTCGTAGCCAGACATATTTGCGCTGCGCGTACAACGCTTACTATTAGCCGAGCACTGGGTATGTTCGTTACTGAGAAATTTAACGTCACGAGAGCATGACTGCCGATGTGTTGTAAATTCTGTATTTTCTATGTTTCTGGTGTGGTGCGCGGTCCCCTGCCCAAGAAAACACCAAAACTCACCTTGCTCTCAAATTTGTGAGCTTTTTTGGCCTTGTTACCTGTGAGTTTAAACATGGCAACATATACGTACCTAGCTTTGGGAAAACGTGAAACTGTGGCACCTGTCCAGGAAGCTATATTCTCGTTACGTATAGTACATGCGCAGGCACGGGCGTAAGGCCACATAGAGACGGGTTGGAGTGAACATCGGAGCAGGGTACATGTGATTTCTTTGAACATGGAGATGGGGGCTCTCAACTTTGCCGTTGAGCTGAGGGGTACGAGCCGGGGTCTTCCGAAGTGATATGCGTCGAGTGAATATCATTGTTGTCGTTCATGGCAACATGTAAACCATAGCAAGTATCATCATCCATCATATTCATAAAACAGCGGTTGCCATAGTGGCACTTGGACACGGCCCCTGTATGTCCACGTGGAATTGCTCTGCGGAGCCATAAACAGAATCAGTGATAGCGTACTTAACAGGTTTGCCTTTTATTTTGCCTTCTTGACAGATGGGACCATGTTTAGTGAATTCCGGATGAGCACGAGCGTATGTAATTGCGGTTTGTAGCCTGCACATGGGGAGACAGTGGATCGAAGAGAGCCAACGAGGGCGACCAGCGTATAAATACAAGAAGACTTATCATCAGCGTCTTTACCATGACGTAAAAAGGTAGTAGCCGTATTAAGGATAATATAGACGTCTC
>NW_014035991.1:0-2392 GCF_001186125.1 Sphaeroforma arctica JP610 | reverse complement strand
ATATACAATATATATATATAGTAATATATATATAATAATAATATATATATATATATATATATATATATATATATATATATTTATATATATATATATGCCTGAACATACCCAGCACGTTTCGCGATTGTCTGATTCCTCAGGAGGGCCTGGCGAAAACGTCCACACATTCAGCAGGTGTTGTAGTACCACTGTGTTGTGCGACTCCGCCTGACACAGTTATAGCGTAGTTGATTTCAATAGCGCACAAGTGCATTCGGCAACCATATTGGGGTGTAGTGTGACAGGTTTGTGGAATTGTGGAAGGATGTCCTACCCAGAGGTGGGTGGATAAGTGGGGTGTATGTTTGTGCTGCGTGAGATGACAAGCATGGACAAATTATAACACGTTGGGCAACGCAATGGCAAATTTGGTAGAATACGTAGAATTCGGTGTAAATTAAAACGATAGTTGTCAGTGGAAATCGGGATGTTTTAGAGCGCTGATACTTTAGAAGGGCGCCTGTGTGTCAAAAGCCAATACTGAGGCCGACCACACCATGCATGTACACTATGGACATATAAAAAACTACTAGACAGCCTCGTCTATCTCTCGCATTATCATGCCGGTGGGTTAAGGCGTACACAATAGACAAATGAAACACACACACACACACACACACACACACACCGCATAGGAAACATACCACTATCTTCTACGAAAAGGGGTGATAGGAAACACAAACACACACACACACACACACCGCATAAAAAAACATACCACTATCTTCTCAAAAGGCGTGAGGGAAACACAAACACAAACACACACACACACACACCGCATGAAAACATACCACTATCTTCTCAAACGGTGTGATGGTCACTCGCGACGTGTACTTCTCAGCGGCAGGGGGGTATCCAACTGTCAACACACATTGTATAATAATTGCATTAGAACGTACGTTGTGAGATAGTTGATTTTCCAAGGCTATGTGGGCAGTGCCTTTGTTCTGGATACACGCGTGGTCTGCTTCAGAGAGTTCCCGATTTAGCATTACAGTACAATTTCAGCACACAATACAGTGGCTGAATCTCATCGCGCTAAGACATGTATGCGCCGATCTCAGTACCCACTCGGAGTGCCCATGCGCAAGCAGTAAAGCTGCTAAGCAAGTTCGAATGCACAGATCCACATAGGGTTTCCTGCGCTATACAGGCGCTGCACAGACCTGTAAGATCGGCTAGCATACGTCCGCTTTTTTCATCGCGCCGAGTTATCACAGACTCCGCGCAGTAGGGAACGAATTCAGAGTACGAGTCAATATCGCGCACCACCGCAAAAACCTCGGCTGGCGAGTGTCTGTTTGGTGAGTGATCAAAGTGGCGTGCTTAGAATTGGAGATTTCCGAACTTGTAGGTTGAAATGTATGGCCGGAACGGTATGTTGCGGGGATATGGGGTAGGTATGGCGATACATGTGTACCTGCGTGTACATGGCTTTATGTACAGGAGAGTGCGCGTGCGTATATGCGTGCATAGCCACAAACATCGTTATCAACTAGAGCGCAATAAAGTGAGGGTATGCAGAAAAGGGTACGTGCGCACCGGGTAATGGCTATAGTACGTGTTTGCACATAAATGTAAGTTGTAACGACACGACAGTGAATTAGCTTATTCAAACGTTCAAATATAATTTACAAGTGAAAGCACTCTCGGTATAAAATTAATCATTACTATTAACGACACGGTAGTGGATTAGCACATACACACGTTGCGATACGACTTGCACATGAAACCAGTCTTGGTATATAATTACACCCACTACTATCAAGTACACGGCAGTGACTTAGCACATACATAGTTCAGATACGGCTTGCACGTGAAACTAGTCTTGGTATTAAAATTACACCCACTAGTATCAAGGACACGGCAGTGACTTAGCACATACATAGTTCAGATACGACTTGCACATTAAACCAGTCTTGGTATAAAACACACTCACCACTATCGCCTGCAGCCAACGAGTGTGCGTGGCCATCACACACATCTCGCAGCAGACAGATGCCCAAATTTTACTTAGAGATCTGCCGAGACTCACCTGAAAAGTCGCCTAACTCTATGTTCCTGTTTCTTGTTTGTTATTGAAGGTAGTGAGATGAAAGTTCTGCTTTGAGCTACGGACAGCCTTCGGAGAGGCGAACCCAGAAGCGAAGAGTCGATTCTGTGCCAACCCGATGGATAAAGAGGATTAGTATATGACAACTAATCCTTTATACAAATTGCAAACTAAAATAAATTTGATCTGAAATGATTGGTATCAACATGAGGGGACAACTAGTAAAAGTCTTGAGCAGATATACATGAAGCGTGATACATTATGAACTGTTAATTGCTATAACATTCTCATATATATATA
>NW_014035992.1:0-2393 GCF_001186125.1 Sphaeroforma arctica JP610 | reverse complement strand
TTATATATATATATTTATATATATATTTATGTGTGTGTGTATGTATATATGTATCGATACGTGCGCATCTACACATGGTTGTATCGTTGTATACCTGAATCTATATATTATTCGTACACACAAACGCACACAAACGCGGATAGGATTTTGATGCGAATAGACAGATGGACTCTCCGTAGTACGCAGCTTATCTGTAGCACAGCCCTGCTTGCAAGCTTGCACGCAGACAAAGTCTTAGCCTTATACACGCTTTTCTGCTAATACATGCACATGCATTCTCGCACATGAATACACCTACAGGCTGTACTGGTCAAGGGTTGGACGCAGCGGTCCACTTGGGGCTTTCCGAAAGGCAAAGTTAACAAAGATGAACAAGGGATCGATTGCGCAATTCGAGAGGTGAGGCACACACGAATTTCAACAACAACAAATTGGAGCCACATTTTTTTGTGTGTTTCCAGGTTATATCAAGTACAACTGTTTGGTCAAATCACATTAACGCGATAGCGAAGGGCCATCGTTGAAAAGAGTGTCCGCCAACCTCGCTCAAGACAGGTGCTCGGTTTTTTATCATTCTTCGATTTTGATTGGTACCGGTGATGGTACTTGTTGCCTGGACTGGATGGAACGCTATGCGTACTGCTCTTCGCTCATCAGATGTGAGCACTTCAATGCGAATTATGAACTTGTACCTTCTTACCTACCACACCAGGTGTATGAAGAAACTGGCTATGACTTCACAGCCAGGGCAAATCCAGAACATTTCATCACGGTGAACATGCACGGACACGACATCACCTTGTTCATAATTAGAGATGTACCCGAGGATACATATTTCTGTCCCAGAACCAGGAAGGAAATCAGTGTAAGTGACACAACATGGCCTATCATGTACATTAAATCACGAGCCGTATCTGATGCAGATCATGTGTTAGAGGGCTGTGGTTGGCGCAACGCCGATATTCAGAAGGTCGATAGAATCGTGTGGGCCGAGTGTGCTGTTAATCCCATGCCGCTCTCGCGCAAATTGCCGTTGAAAACAGAGCACCGATGCACAAATATAGTGTAAATATGTTTCCAAAGGGGCTGCATTGGACAAGCTTGTTCCGAGATTGAAGTAGACTCAAATCTTGTTGTAGCCATGCCGGGCTGTCAGATGTTATGATACTGTATTGTATGCTAACGCCGCACATATCACGTCACAGAAAGTGGAATGGATGAAGATATCTGACCTACCATCCAGTCGTGAGGCCTCAGTAGATAAGCGCAACCAGTTCTTCATGGTGATACCCTTCACTAGGTGTGTGTACTTCAATTGTTTCGCTAGAGCTATGCAATGCACTTTGCCTCACGTCCCTGAATCATTCCTTTGCCAAGGTTTTCCTCCTAAAATAGAGTGTGAGGAATTCCCCTTTTCTCCTTGTTGTATGCAAATGTATTGAGCCTATATTGAGTAGTATATGACTATGTATATGCCTTAAGTGGCTTGAGGTGTGAGCCGTTGGTGTCCAGACATCAATCAAGCGCAATACACTGCTATTCGTTTGCCCACCGTTTTCTCCGCCTCCTTTCCTATCACAACCCTGGCTTAATCAATAGACACTGTCACTTTTCCATGCCAGATCGCTGCGGCAATGGCTGAAGAAACACAAAGCTCTCTTCGCTGCCGCCCGGACCAAAGGCGCGCGAAGCGGTCAAGCCAACCCACCCACAGTACCCACGGGTACTTCGGATGTAGACAACGACCTACGGCGCATGCTGGGCCTCGCAATAGGGCCAAGTAGTAGCCAGTCAGGTACACTCGCCAATGGCCGGGTGGGCGATGCGGTGGGTGGTGGAGCCAGGGACCCTGTGATGACTATCTCTACTACTACTAGCAACGTGCAGATACAGACCACCACGATACAGGAGCAGGTACAGATAGTGGACATGCTGACACACGAGGAGGTGCATACAGAGGTTGATGTAGTTATGCGAGTGCCCGTGTTTTCACAGCCTGAGGCCGAGAGTTTAGGTGTAGAGGGTGCGGGTGTTGGCGAGTTCTGTTTTGATGTGCTGCGGATAGAGGAGGCTGTGAACAACTGCATGGCACAGTACCTGCGAAGCGAACCGGACATTGGTATCACGTATTAGACCCATGATATCACACGTTTGACCTGGGTACCACAAATTGAGCTATATATATATAGATATAGATATATATATATATATATGTGTGTGTGTGTGTATATATATGTATTATATATGTATATGTATATGTATATGTATATGCATATGTATATGTATATGAATACGTATATTTATATACATCTAAATCTATATATATATACATCTGTATCTATATTTATACCTATACCTATATATATCTATATCTATATATCTATATCTATATA
>NW_014035993.1:0-2393 GCF_001186125.1 Sphaeroforma arctica JP610 | reverse complement strand
GTGTGTGTGTGTGTATATGTGTATGTGTGTATGTATAATATATATATATATATATATATATATATATATATATGTGTGTGTGTGTGTATGCATGTACGTATGTATGTACGTATTTACGTATTTACGTATACGTATATATGTTTTAGTATATATTTACATTGTTCATCAGTTAAGAAACATCCAATCGAAATAATTTTTTTAAGTAACGATAAGAATACAATTATCTTCACAAGTGGTATTGAATACACTCTGCCCGCCTATGTGAATATCTACAAAGTTCGGTATTATCCTTCCTCTTAGTTAAGGTACAATTGTCTCATACCATATAAAACCCCCTATGACCACCCAACCCAACACCATCGGTCCCCAGTACGCCAAGGACTGTGTAACGGCCCTGGGCTTCAAAAACGGGTGCTTCCATATGGAGGCCATCTACTCCACAACCGGTCCCATGCTGATCGAATGCAACCCACGCCTGGGCGGAGGACCTACCAACATGTTCAATGTGAAGTGTTGGGGTGTGGATTTGGCTCAGAACTATTTTCTCAGTATGATGGGTATCCCCATCAATCCCCCGCGGTTCGATTCACTGGCTATGAGCTGTGCCGAATACTTTATTAACTGCCCCACCACTGGTACTATTGAGACATGTGACTTCCTGGACGATGCGAAGGAGAAGAATGACAAGTAGGGTGTTGTGTGGTTTAGGGTTTGGGTTATATGAGCGTGTGTGTACTGTATGCAGAGCCATATAGGGTCACCCATGGATCTTTACCTCAGTTATACCTCTCTTTGAGCGAGAATATACCCTTACTTACGACATTACAGGACGCCCACATACACACACACACAAGCACTCTCTCTCTCTCGCTCTCTCACACACTCACTCACTCACTCTTTATCCCTCACACTCACTCACTATCTCTCACATACTCACTCACTCACTCTCACTCACACACACTCACTCTCACCCTCTCTCTCTCACACACACACTCACTCTCTCACTCACTCATTCAAACACTCACTCACCCTCTCTCACACACACTCCCACACACACCTGCTCACTCACTCACTCACTCTCTCACTCACTCACTCACACTCTCTCTCTCACATACACATTCATTCTCCTTCACGCACACACTCACACACACTCTCTCTCTCTCTCTCTCTCACACACTCTCTCACTCTCTCTCACACACACATACACTCTCTCACTTTCTCTCTCACACTCACTCTCTCACACCTACAGGGTGCAAGGATTCAAGTACTTTGTACAAGCGGGTCAGAAGGTGAAGGGGTTTGATACGCAGATCCCTGATTGGCTGGGCACAGTGCACATGGAAGCAGGCCCTGACGACACACAGGCGCTGTGCGAAGAGATCGAGGCCTTTGTCGAGAATCTCAAGGTGTGTCTGCAGGGCTATTGTCGTTGTCAATGTGTGTTTGTGTGCACGTGTGTGTGTGTGCGAAGAGATCGAGGCCATTGTTGAGAACCTTAAGGTGTGTCTGCAGGGCTATTGTCGTTGTCAATGTGTGTTCGTGTGTGTGTGTGTGTGTGCGAAGAGATCGAAGCCTTTGTCGAGAATCTTAAGGTGTGTCATGTGTCTACGTGTAGATACGTATTGTCTTCTGCAGATACGTTCAAGGTACGTAGACACTCTTAAGCGTATGTTTGTGTATGAATGTATAAGTAAACCGGACATTTGCACCAAGCGCTGTAAAACGCGTGTGCTTCGTTCTACATTTTGCTTCGACGGCTGCCTGATCATCTCAGTCAAATGGTTATCTAGTAATGGCGATGCGGCCTTTTATGCTTGAAGCTTCCTGCAATACCCATATAAATCTACACGTCTACGTGCTTATATGTACACACATGCATACATGCACACACACACACACACATATATATATATATATCCAACTTGTAAGCTAGCGAGCTTAAACTATTGTAAAATAGTAATGCAACCCAGAGAGGGACAGCACGCATGTCCCGTTATCAAAAAAATAAACAGCGCTCGAAAATCCTGTTTTTTATTCGTGTACTCATCCTGTTGGTTTGTGATCCTTCATTTATCGAACGTTGCAGTACGACATCACTCCTGAGCAAGCGCCATCTGCCAAACGCAGACCCAGTCGAAAGAGTAGTGTGCTGGATTCGGTATGCTTTTATTTTGTAGTGCGCACATGCATACTGCAGTTGATTTGTACGGGGAGCACATTTGTATGTGTGTATGTATATGTATAATATATATATATATATATATGTAAATGTATCTATATATATATATGTGTATGTATGTATGTATTATTTTTACATTTACATTTGTATTTATATATGTATAAAATATGTGTGTGTGTGTATCTGTATATGTATATGTATATGTATATGCATT
>NW_014035994.1:0-2393 GCF_001186125.1 Sphaeroforma arctica JP610 | reverse complement strand
CCCCAACACACACCTTGTTGGACACCCGACGATTGACATTTATCATACGCTCCTGCATATACTTAAGCCGTTTCTGGTACGCCTCATGTCGTTTATCCAACAGTGCGTTCAGTTTGCGCGTGTCGAATACAGCGGGTCTAAACTGCTCGTGTGGATCTGAGAGGGTGATCTCTTTGGGCTTCAGTGAGCCTGTAGTGAGTTGGTACTCGGCTTTACCAGTCATGCGCAGGCTCTCCAACTCAGTCTCAAGCGCGTCCTCTTCGCTGTCACGCTTAGCACTGTGAGGAAAATATCGGCAAAGATAACGCCAGTACCGAATGGTGCATGAGGAGTAGCGCCGAGGTATGCCTGTATGTACCCGCGGAATCGAATAAGTGCATGACCATATCGAACTGGACATATGATATATATATATACATATACATACATACACACACACTCACACACACAAATATATATATATATGTATATACTTAAATATATAAACATGATGAGATTTGTATGCATACATACATATAAACAAATACACATACACAAATACATAGATACATACACACACACACACACATATATATTTATATACATAGATATGTATACCTTTATATATACACATATCTACATATATACATACACATACACACGCACACGCACAAATACACATACATATGAAATTAATTTTCGTACTGTAGATTACCAAGCTAGATTCGGCACAGACTGTGGCATGCTCACCTGTTCAATAGTATTAGCACGGGTGCGTGTCGTCATGCACATACACACAGAAACATGGTCGGATCCTTTCAAGATATACACTTTCACGTAGGGAGAAATATCGATACCGGTGATTCTTCTAAGAACTCGCGAGTCTCATACATATATACACGTCTGCTAAATCACGTACAATAAAGTATATAAGCCCGCCCTATAGTATTTATATGAATATATTTATATCAAAGGAAAACTGCTATGTAGACAGTACACGCCTCGAGGGCAAGTTTGGACTGTGACCATCAATTCCGCACACGCGCGTTAAAAACAGCCAACCCTTTTCTCACATGATGAAACTGCTCCTTTAGGTATGTTACCCCAATAAACTACGAAGCCACACACACGCAGGCCTTGAATTGATCCCATCAGCTGATAGGGCAAGCTCACACCCTTGTATTAATAACAAGGCAAATGCCAGAGTTACTTCCCACAGGTACAACTATCACACACATACAATCCACCCTCTCATCTCGCACTCACACCCCGAAACGCCGTAATCAAGCACACTAACACTAAACACTGCAAACAGAACCCTAACCTCAGCATCTGCCGAATGTCCTTCGTTTGCCTTTTTGGGACTCTACACGATGATAAGTTGTTATCGTACGGACTGACCCTCCATGGCTTGAGATATCGCCGATGTGTTCTATTTATAGATGTTGCGCTGGGAGCGAAACAGTTTCGCCCACTTGCTTTGCGCGAGTATCGAGGTACTATGGGGTACCACAAGCGGTCCCATTCGCTCTGTGAGGTGAGAAATGACATACAGAATAAGTAGGAAGCATGTGTAGCACAGACAGAGAATGTATAGGAACAAACAAATACACACACACAAACACAGGCACACACACACACTTATATATGTACATATGTACGTATGTATATGTATATATATACATATGCACGTATTTATATGTATAGTGAACTATCTAACTATCTATCTACCTACATATCTAGCCATCTAGCTGTCTGACTATCACCTATATATATATATATATATATATATAATATAGATATAATAATATATATATACATACATAATATATATATATATATATGTATATATATATATATACATTCATATATATTCAGTAGGGCATTGTACATATATGCAATCGCTGTACTTACCTGGGGCCGGACACTAGGACGAATGTGTGCGTCCAAAGACAACGGCATGGGAATTGTGCTGTCAAACGCTGACCTAAGCGAAGATGCCGGCGTACCTTTTTTTGCAAATTTTACGTTTTCTACAGCCTTCACATAATCAGCACCCTGTACGTTAACTCGACTATCCGAAGCCGTACCCGGGCTAGTACGTGTGGCGATAGGCCTTTGCAGTGTATCCACAGGCTCTGTGATATCTTCTTGGTTCTCCCGTGAAAGAGTTCGGTTAACGGTGACAGGGAACACAAACCCAAACTTTGCCGGAGTGTGTAGGGTTAGGTTGCGTGGGTTGGTCTTGGCCATAGATTGAAAATAAACCGTGCGTCTCTGTTTGGCGAGTCTTTCATTCCCCGCAGCCTCACTGGCAGCGACTTTGGGTCCAGAGAGAGAGAGAGAGAGAGAGAGAGAGGAGGTAGGGTTAAGGGTTAAGTTAGTTAGTTAGTATGTGTGTGTGTGTGTGTGTG
>NW_014035995.1:0-2394 GCF_001186125.1 Sphaeroforma arctica JP610 | reverse complement strand
CAAACCTTATTTTTAAAGGGATTAATGAAAGACAATCCTGAAGCGTATACACATATAATGCGACTATTTAATAAGTCAGGTGTATCTAACGCACATGAGCGCGATTATGACGCTCATGCGAAAATAGGACAGGAGACTGAAAACACTACAGACTTAGAGACCACGCAAGTGGATTCTCAACACCCTACCTTTATTCTGGAAGAGCAGAATGATGAAAACATTCTTGCTTGGCTGAAGCAACATCATAAGCTGAAGCACCAGAACGTAGTAGAAGCACTCAAATATGCTAAGCGAAATGGGATCGCGCACCCTAAGCTGGCAACTTTAGTTGACAGAGTATATCAGTCATGCACAGACTGTGATCTCAATCAGATCAAGCGCAATGGTTTTGCACCGCTTAAGAGTGTGACTGAAGATGTTCCATAGCGCAGGGTCATCATTGATCTGGTTGACCTGCCCACGTTCGAACACACAGGCGACCGTTACGTATGCCACTTCTTTGATGTGGCGTCACGGTTTAACTTGCACTATCCATTAAAGAATAAGAATACGCAGACCGTGGCATAATTATGTTGCCAAGTCTTTGCTGACCACGGGTGGCCGGGTATTATGTGCACTGATAACGGTAGTGAGTTCTGCGATGACGTTATGGAATCGTTAGTACTCGTATCAGGCATATGCCATAAGAGAGGTGTGCCATATAAGCCGCAAGCGCAAGGCGTGAATGAAACGCGCCGTAGAAGGCTTAAGTTCTTCTTGCGTACTGCATTAACGGATGATGCAGATAATTGGCCGTACCACCTTAAGTTGGTACAAACACAGATGAACGAGTGTGCTGATCCGGTTACAGGAACTACACCCGCTCACTATTTTCGTGGCAGATATAGTAAGTTACAAATTCCTTTTAACAAGGACGAACCCGAACACCATGAGTTACCATAGTTGGAGAAGGTCCAACGTATTTATAACGTTGTATATCCTTGCTTGCGAGAAAAACGCAATATAGCCTTATTAAAAAGGCAAAAGCGTTGGAACACTACCAAGAAGATAGCAGAATATCAGGTTGGTGACAGAGTTAACATCCGTCAACGTAATTCCGATGCTACTGTACTAACATCTAAATGGATAGGTCCATACATAATTTCTGTAGCAGACACTAAAAGTGGAACGTACGAGGTAAATAACCCCGATGGTTCTAGTGCGCTTAATATAGGCACAAGTCGTATTCCGACTACAGAGATTATACTCGCAAGAAGACATGACTCTAATGCCCCTATTGATCGTTCTGAATTTAAAGACATTATATGGAGAACGGATAATGGAGGCTATACATACTATCGTACACGCTTTATAGACGGTACAATAGCTGAGTTGACTTCAGATGCTTTCGATAACCAAGACTATTTAAAAGCCTTTAATCGAAAATGGCGTAAACGCCTGCATAAGTCACAAGCTGAAAAAGATAGCATGTTTCCATCGTCTGAAGGAATGAAAGTCAAAACCGCCTACAGCATTTGTCCCGAGCCTTAATGCTCATCCTTCATATGTGCTTAAGACACTGAAGAGTAAGAAACGTCCAGTCGACCACCACGGACCTACTGGACCTAAGCCCAAAACTCATAGGGTAACCGAGAACACTTAACTTCTCCGCCTGAGAAACATTAACTATATGTTATGCTACTTAATGTTTCGACCCGTTTTTCCTTTCTCGCTTTTTGACCCATAATCAGCTTGAGTGAGCAACTTGCTTCTCTTGGGTCTCAAAGCTGGGTGGGGGCTGTGTAATAAGCCGGGCCTCCACATTACTCTATGTATAAACGTACTCTTAAGCAGTACGCAAATTATAAACTTAAGTTTCCTAAATGTACTCTTAATAGTATGAGGAACTTAAGTCTCCTAAATGTGCTTTTAATAGCACGAGGAACTTAAGTTTCCTAAAATGGTTTTTAATGGTTTTATTAATTAAACCTTTTCCATTTAACATATCAGATATTTGGATGAGGCCATTAAAAGGCCTCAGTAAAATACCAAACATAAAAGAGTTGGTCTAGTTCTATTAATAGAGCTTTATTTACTTTCCAACTTTATTTATATCTGAATACTTCGGTAGCGAGATAGCTCAACCGAATATAGGTTTCTAGGGACTATTAACGTTACCTAGTTGATCCTCTGATAAGCCAACCAGATGTGCCAGTCTGATGAAGGCTAAGTCGGTAATTCTTGATAGTGGCAAGTTATTGGTTAAGACAATAACTAAAGACGTCAAGAGTATTTATTTTTTAAATTTTTTTTTTAAAGATAGGATTTTATGAGTCTCTCGGATTCGCTCCAGAATAGAGCGACAACGGAACACTAAATAAAATCCCTTCGGCGGAAACAGTACTGAGAGGATTA
>NW_014035996.1:0-2394 GCF_001186125.1 Sphaeroforma arctica JP610 | reverse complement strand
ATATATTAGTCTGTGTATAAGTAGTTCATCAGCTATTTATGCTGTAATATCTCTTCATGTGCTGGTTTTTCATTTTTGCAACTCTTGTGTTGTTGGTTAAGTTCTACCGATTTCGTAACACTGGTTATATTTCCTAACAACAACTATATTTCTCTCTATCACAGGTCGTGGCGAATTTGGCTTAGCAGCTTTCAGAGTGTTTGACGAAGATGGCGATGGAGAAATCTCCTATGAAGAGATGTGGAGTCTTTACCAGGTATTGATCACATTTAGATACATGAATCGTCTCATTTGTGTATATAGTGTGATTATTTGTATGTGTGGAAATTGTTTTATTCGAACGTTCTTGTCAGTGGTACGCGGGCTTCTCAATGTATTTTTGCCATAATACCTGGCTAGCATACATGCGCAGTATGCAATCCATGTAAGGAATATCGATTATGGTAAAAGGGTCCTGGTCTATCCTTTCGTAGACGAATGCGAGACTCTTTCGTGAATCCAGCCGCCATCTAGCTCAAACACATATCCGAGTTTTGTTTGTTGCATGCGTAAATGTTTCAAGAATGTGATTTATGTTGCCGACTTGAGAGCTATTCGTATGCATAAATCACGAGATAACCCGTGGGAAAATGTATTTATAAGTCACAGGGGTATTGTCATTTGAAAACAACAAATATGCGAACATTAGATCGGGGACGTTGAACCGAGGCATACTACCTCAGGCGCTTCCTCCCATCGAAGTAGTGGATTGTATAGCGTATTCGTGTTTCGCGAATATGGAATGGACATTTATATGCAAATGCATACGTGCAAAATACTGCATGCATGTACTTGTAGTGTACACCTACATAGTACGCACGGTACTATATGACCGAGGCTCTTGTAGCCCACAACCACTACTCTTTCTGAACCAATTGTTCGTGGGGTAGAACGGCTAGTGCAATTTATACATACGTATGGATGTGCACTTGTGGGGAATATTGACTGCCCAATCTCGAATCTAATCGTGAGTCATTGTTGCGCTTTCCTCGAAAATAGCTGGTGGGATCCAATTACTCGCGCGAAGAGGTACGGGCACTCTTTGAGATAGCTGACCAAGACGGCGATGGGGGCATTGGGTTTGGAGAGTTCAGAACCACCATGAGAGCTCTCATGGTATTCGCTGATAGCAAAACGAATAAATAAGGGCCACTGAAGTGGCTATGAGATGCATAAGAGTTCTGAGTTCAGTGAGGTTCAAGTTCAATCCATATCTATATGATGCCACAGAATTGCTTTTTAAAGGTATCTCAATTAGGCAAATACGAATTAAGGCGCAGATACGAGGTCCGAGAATGTGAATGTGTTTAAACGAACTAGCTGAGCTTGGCTGGTATCCGCTGTGGACAGTACATACAGTCGTGCATCTCTTGCCGATATATTATTTCAACTATATACTGAATGCACACGATGACATCAATTTCAGAAGTTGAACGTATTCCCGCTTAAGCTCCAAAAAGAGACAGGATCTCATCAAGTGGTGAACTCTTGGTCTCCTAAATGGAGAAAGACAACGAAGTCCAAATTGATTCAAGCCAATTTTGCCGAACACGCCGAAGGTAACGGGTGTGGACCAACCCAACATGTATGGGGTGACGAAGACAATGACGGCATTAAAGTAGTATTGCCAGAAAACAGCCAACGACATGTCTTTGTCTTTCTCTCACGGAGAGGATCTCAGAGGGACAGTTTCAGAGGACCTTACCCCAGGCGAGTTGGAAACCGGGCCCGTACACGCAAAGCATGACCATGGTGATGTAGAGTGAGACACCGCCATGTATGGGAGAAAGATTCATGCTGAGAGTGGCCATTAGCAACCAACGGCAACGGTCTCAGATTGTAGAATCAAGCAAACCAACACCATTGATACAACCGAACACCATACCAGCGTTTCAGATCATACTGAACAGGAAGAAAAAGAGGTTAGTCCAAGAGCAAAGGAAATTGTAGAGGCAAAACCAAGGAAAGCGTTCACGCCTGCCAATTGCTGATTAACATACGCTTGCGTAAGCTATAGGATAACATATCTCCGTATAATTGTAAATTTAGTCGGGAAATAAAGCAAAAAATTATTGATGAGTAAGGATATTACCTTTCATTCATTTACTTGAGTCCCGAAGACAATCAATAATCGGTTAAGATAAGAATAAGCAAATGATCCGAAAAATCCAAGCAATATGTTGTACCTAAATAAGAGTGTAAAGTGCCGGCTGCTCCTCTGCCTTCAACTGCCCATGGATTTTCTGTGTTTCGGCAGTGATATCTCCACCACGAATAATATACATGTATACTATAGAAGTATAGAAATATAGAAATATAAAAATATAGATTTATATATATATACTTCTATATATA
>NW_014035997.1:0-2394 GCF_001186125.1 Sphaeroforma arctica JP610 | reverse complement strand
TATACGTGTGTGTGTGTGTATGTATGTGAAATCGATCAATGGAACCCTTTACATGTCTTATGAAACCCTTCACAGCGCGGCGTTCAGAAGTAAGGGATACATACTCCACGGCAGGCGTTGCATCCTAGCCTCAATACATATGCCGAGGCAGAATCCGACAAGTATGCATATCTAAAAGACTTGAAAGCAAAGCGAGTTGGATATATACAGACATACACAAAACAATGTATGTAAAACTTGAAGGAAAGCCAGTTAGTTATTTTCCGATATAAGTATAGCAATGTATGCGAGAGTATGTGTATATCTGGTTCAAACTATCTAAAGATATGTGTCGGGATATATGTATTTTGGGCCGAGTGACGAGGCAAGTAGGAGTATTTTAATTTTCTTCTTTTTCTGCAAAACAAGTTCAGCTCAATAGATTCAGCTATTTCGCTCAAGTTGAAATCAACGTCCATAACCTGTTCGTGATCTGTTCGTCTTCCTGATCCTGCTCGAGGTCATGGACCTGATCTCTGCACAAGCTCTGCAACTAGTTCTGGCCTTTATGCAGCTCAGCCTGTTCAGCGCATATTGTGAAACCATATAGAACTGTGAATAGAGTGACTTTGATACCCTTCTATCAAGGATTATATATTCTGTATATATTTTAAAGGTTCAAACGTAAGTGATCTTGTTATAATGTCATAAATATATTGACACTCTGACATTTGTCAGTTCTCTTGTGTACTATACTTAATACCGAGCTACTATATGAGATATTTGTCAGTTCTCTTGTGAACAATACTTAGTACCGAACTGCTGTTGTCTGTGATATAATGATGACAGTGTTGATTTTGACCTAACACTCCCCTAAAACCAGCAGGGTGCATTGTTATTAAGGATACAATCTGCAGTTCACTGTAGTATGATGTACTCTTCCCCTGGATTGTTTTCGTGAACAGCATGGGATGCTTGAGGGACTGTGGAGAGCATAGTGCCGGTGTGGCGGGAATGATTTGGACGTGCTGTATCCTTTGTGATAATGCCAGCGACATTGTCATACGAGGTAACGTATTGAGTGTGGATGTAATAACACCTTGGGATTGAAAGTCGCGAATATGATGTATGCGAATGTCCACGTGTTTGAGGTGCTTGTTAGTGCCGGTATCTGTATTGACGTGAATGGCTGATTAGTTATCACAATAGAGTGGTGTGGGTCTGGATTGTGGGAAGCCGGTCTCGGATAATAAATTGCGCAACCATTCAATTTGCTTGCCAGCTTCAGACGCAGCGTAATATTTGGCTTCCGCAGTGCTAGTCGTGACGGTCTTCTGACGTTTTCACTTCCAGACAACGGGGACGTCGTTATTACAGATAACATATCCGCTGGTAGAGCGACGCGTATCAGGACAAGCATTATAATTTGCGACGACGAAAGCATCGACGATGGGGGCACCAGACTGATAGCGTTATGAAAGGCCAAGATTGTGTGCACCTGTGAGATACCGTAAGATACGCTGGACAGCTGTTCAATGGGTCGGGGACGGATTTGTCATATAGCGGGCGATACTGTTTAAAAGAAAGCTAATATCAATACGTGTGAGCACTGACAGATATTGAAGCGTGTTAATGAGTTCACGGTACCGACAGCTAAAGCGGGAACCATTAGTGGTGCTGACTGAATCTGGTGTGGCAGGTGAAGGTGCGACATGAGCATCAAGGAGGTCAAGAGTGGTGAGTAAGTCGGTGATGTAGTTGTCTTGACAAGACTAATGGAATCAATAGTGTATATGACGCTAACGCCGAGTAACCAGTTGCAATAGCCGGGCCTCCACATTAGACTCTATGTTATAAACGTACTCTTAAGCAGTACGTAAATTATAAACGTACTCTTAATAGTACGAGGAACTTAAGTTTCCTAAATGGTTTCAATGGTTTTATTAATTAACACCTTTTCCATTTTACAGATCAGATATTTGGACGAGGCCATTAAAAGGCCCCAGTAAAATACCACACATAAGAGTTAGTCTAGTTCTATTAACAGAACTATATTTACTTTCCAACTTTATTTATATCTGAATACTTCGGTAGCGAGATGGCTCAACCGAATATAGGTTTCTAGGGACTATTAACGTTACCTAGTTGATCCTCCGATCAGCCAACCAGATGTGCCAGTCTGATGAAGGCTAAGTCGGTAATTCTTGATAAGTGGCAAGTTAATGGTTAAGACAATAACTAAGGACATCAAGAGTATTTTTTTTCTCTCCTAAAGATAGGATTTTATGAGTCTCTCAGATTCGCCCCAATGAAACATACCATAGTTTTTTAAAGAGCGACAACGAAACACTAAATAAAATCCCTTCGGCGAAAACAGTACTGAGAGGATTATATATAGGCAATGTCTCAGCCTCA
>NW_014035998.1:0-2395 GCF_001186125.1 Sphaeroforma arctica JP610 | reverse complement strand
TTACAATACNCTAAATATATGAAATATAAATACATATGCATATACATACATGCATACACACACACACACACACACACATATATATATATATGTATTTATATTTATATATACAAATATCTTTAACTTATATATATATATATAGATATATATAATCATATATATATATACCAATAAGTTCGTAAATATAAAACTATGAATATGTATATATACATATATAAATCTATAAAATATGAACTTATATACATAACATATATATATAAATATATATGTATATACATATATACATATACAAATATATATATATATATATATTATATACATATACATATATATATATATATATATATATAATAGTAATATATATAATAAAATATATACATATATATAATATATATACATACATATATATATATATATATATATATATATATATATGAAGAAACATATATGTATAAGCCATATATGTATTTTAAAAAATATATATATATATATATTATATATATAAAATATTTACGTTATTTATTATTCAAATGACGGTCCTCCTCTATGCAGAAATAGCAAAATAATATTCAAAATGTTCATATTTATGATGCTGATGAATATCAGAATATGATCAAAATGAAAATATATCTGAACGGACTGTATTCTCAAGAGTCTCAGACTACAGAATACGCCTAAACAATTCAGATATATTTCTGAGGGCAGAGGGCACCCCCGAGGCCCGTGTGTAAATAAAAATAACGACGCCAATATTTGTGCGAACGACATATCCTACATGTCGTGACGACATTTTGTGGACATGTCCTTCGCACAAGGTGAAGTCAAGTCCGATAATGGAGAGACCAGTTCTCATCAGATACAATTAAACGACATGTCATACATGTCGCCACGAGGTGTACGTCAATGTCGTATACAACGTAGATGATTATTTTTACATATGTGTAAATAGCGTCTTTAGGACAATTTCCAGTAGACTATTAGTAGGGGGCGTCTGAGAAAGTAGGGAAAAATATTTACAGAGCTAGCCAGTACAAATGTATTTAGCCACATATATATATATATAAAATTGTTAAAAAAAATATACAAGTAAGGAGACTAAATATCTGGACTCCGGTGTTTTAGGGTTTTAGTTCAAAAATAGTCTGTCTATGAATACTCCATAGTTACATCTTTTGTCGGACATGTACTTTTGAATTTGGGTTTTTTTAAAACAAATTAAACAAAGGCTCCATATGGCTTAGTTTTTAAATAATATAAGACCCAAAAAAAAAGTTGGATCTATTTGTCGTACACTAATTCAGCGCCATGGCAACTCAACCGCGCAATGGCTTTTTTTCACACAAGAATTCGTTGACCTTGTAGAAAAGTAAATATTTTGTTTTTTATAATAAAGAAAATAAAATTTCCCGAAGACGTGGGAATTTCATTTTTTTTTGTTGAATTTTTCATAACTTGAAACAAAAAAATAAATACAAAAAAGGGGTTTTTTTGAAAAGCAAACCAAAGGTCTCTTTTATTTATATTTTTTAAATGGCCAATAAAAAGAATACTAGTGACATAATACGCAATGTTCTTCCTAAAGAAAATACAACTTTGTACGACAGTGTCTTAATCTGTCATATAGATCGCACAATGCCATGGCAACACATAACGGAACAAATCTATCACACACAAAACATGTAAATACAGGTCTCCGCTGGCAGCTGAGCACAGCCGCAGCGTGATTGTTCACCACAAAAAATTGAATTTGGAGCTATATTCAAGAGAGTATTTCAAAAAAGATCACAGAGTATTCATATAGTATAGGTATATACACATATATAAATATATATATATATTACATATATATATATTACATATATATATATATATATATATATATGTGTGTGTGTGTGTGTGTTAATATATACCAATAGTATATATTAACTTCGTGTATATAATTCAGTTGAGCTGTTGAGTTCAAAAATTAGATTAGCCAGAAGTATAGTACAGAGTCTTTGAGAATGAATGCACCTACACCCGTTGTAGCGAACATGGAGGCGGCAATCCCTGATGCGACGTACGCGCAGATGACGTTGTTTGTGCTATGGTGGGGCATAAACGTGTTCTGTGTTTACAACAGAATTAGCCCAAAGATCAGGTGTGAGATGTACCTTTTCGCATTCGGTGCAGTAAGTGATTTTCGTGGCTACGTAGTATTTCGTCTTCTTTAGTTGGTACTGGTAGATAGTTAACCGCCCTCTAGAATAAAGATTTTTTTTGATGTCTAGTTTCTAAAACAAGTTACTTATAAGGTGGTTAATCCATAGTGAGTATTCTGTATAATATTGATGATCCTTCTTTTCGCATTGGGAATGTTCATACGGTGTTCGTATGGCCAAAAGACTCATATACC
>NW_014035999.1:0-2395 GCF_001186125.1 Sphaeroforma arctica JP610 | reverse complement strand
GTTATATATATATATTTATATATGATATTCACCTTCATATACGAACAATCACAAACAGATACTTACATATGTTGTAAAACACAGAAAATAATACGTGGAGATTCTATCGTTCGAATGTTCATGTTTTAAGAGTACGGCGTATGTTTCATTATCGAAATCGCTGTTGGTAGAAATCAATTATCCCACTATAGATCACGAGTATTTGTTAATGTTTTATTTTACTACTAGATTTGTTTTTATAATTATGCATTTTTATGATTATTATTTTAGCGCGCCCTCACAATTTTCGATAGCAATTTATGGATTAATCACTTTGCTTGTAGTACGCTGCTCCCATTCGAATTGAGATATGCTATCACTGCTCGCACCTGATGACACCGTGTTGTATACGCTGCTATCATTGCCATCTCCCTCAGCTATATTCCCATCGATAGTCGCGTTAATATCAATTACCACTTTCCCTTTGAGAGTCGTGCTGGACCACCGTCCCCAAACACCCCCATCGTTGCGGGCTCTATTGTTTTTAAAGGTACCTTGTATTGCAAACAGACTGTCGCTCTGATGTATGTTTGTGCCTACGGCACCACCTCGACCTTCGGAAAGATTGTCGATATAAGAACCGTTAAGTACGAAAGAAGCGCCACTATAAAGCTTGATACAACCCAGAGCTCCAAACCTTGCACCGTTGCCTTCGTCGGCGGCTGTGTTATTTGTATAAATTCCGTTATCGAAAAAATCGCCTATTATGGCCTGTATCTGGATTGCGCCACCCTGATTTGCTTGGTTACCGCTAAACTGAGCCGTAACGGATACACTGCCAGCCATCCAGTCGAAATAGATTGCACCTCCGCCAGCATGTCTAGTGCTCGGACTGGGAAAAAACGCTCGATTGTTCTTGAATTGACCGTCAATATCGATTGTGCCTGATTCAGGAAGAAAGATAACCGCAATAGCTGGGCCTCCGGCCCATTTATCCCCAACTGTCGTGGTTGTGAGTAGATTTTCAAACAGGCATTGGTCATCCACTGTCAACTCATTGGTGCCGCTTAGAAATATGCCCACACCCGGCTCTTGGCTCTGCATGTCGTGTATGTATAGATTATTGCAGACGAGTTGCACCTTTTGGTTTGAACCCTCGCCTTCAAGATCAGACTCGCTCAAAGAATGGAATGCAGCAACGTACTGACCCTCGGATTCGCTGGTAATTTCCAAATCCCTGAAAATTATATTCTGTTCATCCGGATTAGTGGCCATAAGCATAGCTCCTGACAGTGTTTCGAAGCTCGATGTAGCCATGATCTTGGCCCTGTTACCTTCATCAGCGCATGCATGTCCCTGAAGTGTGATGCTCGAATCAAATTTTATCGGTTCCGACACTTTTACTACAACACCACCTACGTGTATGGTCGCATCGTCTGTGGCGTCATCGAACGCTTCCTTAAGTGTGGCATAGCACCGATTGTTAAGTAGTACGCCTTCCGTACAATCGCAAACCTGGTGCATCGGTCTATATGGACTTGGGGATGGGCTTGGACTTACACTACCCTTTACTGGCGATTGGGACGGACTTGGAGAAGGGCTTGGAGTTTCCGAATTCTTTAGAGCCAACACTAGATTAACTCGGTGAGTAGCTTCACAGTCTCCTAGTCCAAGATAATATTTTTCCTCTTCTTTACTGTTCCCTCTATCTGTCGCCAGGTAAGCGCACTGTCCACTGGTAGCGTCTCTCAACAAAACAACCGGTTCCTCGGCGTTACCGTCACTTTCATTTACAATAAAAGTTTCCCAACGCTCTGGTGTATTTTCGCATAAAGACTGGCTTCCCGACATTGTTTCGACTCCGATATAGTCATTGTTGCCAGTACGAAGGAATGATAGACAAACCTCTTCGCCGCCATCATTCACATATCCAATCTGATTTGACCTAACCCACTTGAAGTCTCTTCCCATATCCTCGGGTTCGAAGAATTTGTCACCCAAATTGTATTTGGTAGCAGCATTATTCTTACCCAATATGCTCGCTTCAATGGTAAACGTCGGTGACTGTATAGATCGACCCGAAGTGCTACTGGCAGTAGCTAACACTACTATGATTCCAGCAAAACTTATAATAGTAGCCATAATTCGATATTTTTAAATAACTGTTGTGTTTTATGTGATGAAACTGTACCGATCTGTGTCAGTTTTTATACTTGTAAAGTATTTACTTTTATAAAAACAACTAATATTTTCCCAGTTGCTGCCTAATAAATATTATGCGCCTTTGAAATTCTTTATTTCAAGAACAGATGAATAGATTCGCCACAGCAGTATTCAGTTGCGTCATATATATTGTGTAATGTGTACGTATGTAGTCGTGGACTGAGTTTATGACGTGAAACCATATGGTCATCTG
>NW_014036000.1:0-2396 GCF_001186125.1 Sphaeroforma arctica JP610 | reverse complement strand
TAACAAATAGCAATATTTTTTGATTTTTTTAACTATATATATATATATATATATATTCATATATATATAAAATAATAGTTGATGTATGCAACGTCATTGCAACTTTGCAACACACACTCTCTCTATTGAGATTAGAGAGAGAGAGTAGAGTGACTAGTCTCTTAAATAGTAGATTCACTTTTTGTTTCACAAAAACTTGTAAATATGCGGAATGTCATTTATATTTTATAGTCAATACAGTCATAGATCCAGGGGGTTACGATGTTACGGATATATACGCAACTCCGGGATACTATCACTCTTTAATCAATTATTCTTAAATAGTGGATAAGCCAGTAGTAAGTCGGCTCACAGTAGGAGTGTAATACATAATTTGCACACATGAACACGACAATTGCCATAAAAGGATATCAGAAATTGGGAAGCAGTTAATAAACATCGATGTTTTTACTTGAGTTTTATATTTTAAACTATAGCTGAGCTATTAGTTCGCAAACTCGATCGCCACTTCCCCAGGATGCGGTGAAACCTGCCGAAACACCAACAATGATGAGTATTACACAGATTTCGGGGTGATGTAGTGCAGGGGTACACCAGTAACAATAGCTACAAATCATGCCATTTTGAAGAATAGTTTTCAAAGCAACATCACTCACAACTATGTGGTTTGTGTGTTTAAATCTATGTCCTTGTGGTTTGTGTGCCTAAATCTATATACATCGGCTGATCCCTTCAGAACATGCTATATAGAGTAACCTCTCAACTACTGTTATTTGTGTATCTGAATCTATATACAACGACTGATCTACTTAGAACGTGCTATATAGAGTTAACGCCACAATCTCTGTTATCCTGTACCGGAATCTATATGCCTGCTATGTAAAGTAACATTGCAACTTCGATATTTGTGTACTTGAATCTATATGCATCGGCCGATCTGCTTAGAACGTGCTATATAGAGTAACATCGCAACCTCTGTTATTCCTGTACCTCAACCTATATGTCTGCTTTGTAGAGTAACTTTGCAACGATTTCATGAACACCTTCTACTTTTATGCCTAAAAAAATGCATGAATATGTATATTTGTATGAATATGTGTAGAGCCAGTATATAGATATGGTACATACGTCATTGCGTATATGTATGAATGTGTGTATAGGAAGTAAAAAGATTTGATTCTTAATTACGTCATGGTATACCAGAGTGCATATGTATATACACATGTTTGTAAATTCGAAGCCTGTGTATACTTGCGGCTAGTATATACCTTGCTGAGCACTTGATCTAGATTACCCCTACATAACAGGGACAGACCACACTGATCCAGCAGGCAAATCACATATGGCATGCTATATTTCCGTTTTGACGCACACACACATACATTATATATATATATATATATATATATATATTAATATATAATATATAAATATATATACATATATATATTCAGTCTAGCCTACTGACGTGTATGCACATTCCTCTCTTTAGGCCTACCATTCTTTTTGTTCTTTTTGTGGAGGTGGGAGGAGGGGGGTGGGGGGGTGGGAGCTTGTATGTATATCTAAGGCACGTGTACTCGCGACTTTAAATTCGAACTTTGGATAGAGCGTACGACCCTAAAATAGTTGGATCACCAGTTATCTCAAAAGAGGTGATGAGAGAATTTACGAATGCGCCTATAGATAGATTTCACATATCCTTGAAGTGACATCCTTCACACGTTTAAACTCTCATTCACAGTGAAAATGGTTGAGGCATGGATCATATTGTATTCTCCTCTGTGGCTACACCCAATTGTAGGCCGATAGAATAGGCACATACCCTGCACATCTGTCAGGGACCAAACTGCACAAAGTAGGATGAAACGTATACAAAAAACCCACATCCACATCCACCTAGACTGTGCGACGAATGGTAGGACAAAATTTAAACCCCTAAACCCTTAAACCCATCGCATAGGCCATACCTGCACCGCCATGGCCGTAATTATGGATTATATTCGCTTCGTGCTCATCGACTTCCAATCGAAGCAAGGGCCTTGCAGGTCGGAGTCCAGCCCAGACCTGATCGTGCGCATATGTGGATTAGAAAGAGTTTCAGATGTGTGTCTTACGATAGTATAGAGAATATAGGAGAAAGTGCAAACATTTATGTCATCGGATGCAAGATATGTGAAAACGTAGCTCATATATATAAAAATATATATACATATATATTGCATATATGTATATACATATATATATATATATATAGATACATAAATATAATACATATACATAAATATAATATAGTATATATATCTATATAATACAACATACAATATAATATATATATATATATATATATTATCGCCCGTATGTATGTATGTATATATGTATATATATAAACTACA
>NW_014036001.1:0-2397 GCF_001186125.1 Sphaeroforma arctica JP610 | reverse complement strand
TACGCATATATATACACACACACACACACACACACACATATATATATATATATGCGGTCTTTATGCACGGCGGCCTTAGAAACAATACACCGTAAGCGAACCGTCACAATTGAGTACAACAATTCCTGTGTTGAGATGGCTGCTGACACACTACTGAACATATGTTTGTGTACAAGTACACTTGACCGGTATATGACACCTGCACATACACGCATACATGTACACATCTGTGTATCCACGTACATTCTCCTGGGTGTGCGTGCAAGTGTACGTCTGTATCTGTGTGGTGTACATACCTCCAGTAGCAGTGGATAGCGTGTGAGGCGTTGCATGGGCATGATCATGAGATCCCCAAGAGAGTAGCGTTCGCACTTGGGATTGCCGGCAGAGTCCTGGGACAAAGACGTGCATAGGATGGTTAGTAGAATGTGTATTATGTGGTATATATGGACTGTATATATATTCACTATATATAGGCCAATTGTGAAATGGATATATGATATGATGTGATAGGATGGTTAGTAGAATGTGTATTAAGTGGTATATATGTACTGTATATATATTCAATATATATAGGCCAATTGTGAAATGGATATATGATATAATGTGTATCAAGTGGTATATATGGACTGTATATAAATTCAATATATATAGGCCAATTGTGAAATGGATATATGATATGATGTGTATCGTTGATGGTTATTAGAATGTATATAAAGTGGTATATATGGACTGTATATATATTCAATATATATAGGCCAATTGTGAAATGGATATATGATATGATGTGTATCGTTGATGGATATTAGAATGTGTATCAAGTATATATATGGACTGTATATATATTCAATATATATAGGCCAATTGTGAAATGGTTATATGATATAATGTGTATCGTTGATGGTTATTAGAATGTGTATCAAGTGGCACATTTGTACTGTATATATATTCATTATATATAGGCAGATTGTGAAATGGATATATGATATGTTGTGTGGTTAATATTACATATTAATTGTCCTGGGCCAAAAATTGGTAGTGGGTGGTTGGTATAACGTTTTTACTTCTACAACTTAGATTTGAGAAAACGTACTCTTCGGGACGTTATTGACCTCCGCGGAGATCAGTTCATTCCCAGGCGTGATATAAATAGTACTGTCAATTAAGATTTCACTTACATTGAGGTGCTTCATAAACTTTGGTTTATTCGCCTTCTCCTGTTCAATGAGATCTGTTGCGGCCTGTTGTCGCGCGCAGAAAACCGCAAACACTTTGTACTCGTCGAAATCCGCGCCAAACATCTCAGCCACGTGTTCTATTTTTAAATTCTCATTCTGGTGAGCCAGCAGTTGGTTGCAGAAGCGAACGCTGTGGTGCGGAAGGAATGGGAAAGAGCGATAAGTTCCAATTCTAAATCTATTTATAGGTAAGGAATGTGGGACGAATGGTGAGTTTTAAATCACAATGGAAAGTGATAAGGATGATGAGTTTTAATTCTAAATCTATTTCTAGCTAAGGAATGTGACAAGAATGAAGCGTTTCAATTCTCAATCGATTTATAGTCAAGGAATGTGAAAAGAATGATACGCTTCGATCCTAAATTATATTTATAGCTAAGGAGTATGTTTCTATTTTGAGACTCCCATTCTATTGTGTCAGATGTAAATCGAAGAATTAACGGCTACGGTTGCGTGAGCTTGGAATGTCTTTCTACATTTAGCATTGCTTCTATATTACACACACACACACATATTAACACAGTATATACATACACGCACACACAGCTGTATACCATAACTGACTATAACAACTGCATATCATAACCACACGTCCCACACACACCACACACATGACACACACATGACATACATGGCACACATGTGTAGCACTGCAAGATCATGTGCCTGTGCCTTCTTATTCACGTTCACGCTACCTACCAACACGCCAGAACTTCAGTTAAGTTTGAAAATATGGTGTCCAGTTTCTCGTCGCTCAAGATGCTCTGGTAGAAGAGTGAGTTGGCGTAGACCTCCTTTAGTCCCACCATAGACCGCACAAAGCTCACCTCCGTGCGGATTAATTCTGAATTAGTTTGTGAAGTGGTAGTGGTAGTGGCCATTAGTTGTGGTAGTAAGAGTTCGGAAATGATCTTTATCTATGTCTGTATGTATATCTGTATCTATATATCTACATATATATTTATACATACCTATAAATATACATATATATATATATATACATACACACGTACATACATACATACATACATACATACATACATACATATATATATATATATATATATATATATAAATTGTATATTTCAATTTATATTTATTTTTCTATATATTTTTATATGTATATATGTGTATATTAATATAAATATAAATATAAATA
>NW_014036002.1:0-2397 GCF_001186125.1 Sphaeroforma arctica JP610 | reverse complement strand
TCTCCAGAAGGCTTACCAAGCAAAGCACGATAAAAACCTCTTCTCACTTAACTCGCGAATCCCGGTAAACGCTAAAGAATCAGCGCGTGCGGAACCCGGACGACTTCATATACCAACGGTCTCCCCGACACAATCATCCGACACTATGGATAGCAATACGCAGCCTCAGCTTTCCACGACGGACTCTTCGACGACAGGCAATGATATAGAAATGGCTGACATCGTCAAAGAGGAAAGCCCAGTAGTATTGACCGATGATGAACAATGTTAGGCCCAATGAGGATGACGCTCTTCAACCCACAAGGACTCAACATTGACAACGCAGCACATACAGATACGTGTTTGAACGTTATATCGATTTTAAGTCAGGTTGATGGTATGTGTGTGGTTGAAACCTGGCATAACACCACATTTCTTAATCATATACGCTCGAACACACACTACCATATCCTACACCACACTACACAGCATAATATCTTACACCCTTCACAATGTGGTATTGGCATCTTTTCCAAACACCACCCATCGAATTTTCAACTTGTACACTCTTCACCGTACGCGGTGTTCTTTATGTGCTTTGGCGTTCATATGGCCGTGTTCTACTTTCCACTCAAATCGCTTACTGAAGAAGACGTCAGGTGATACATGAATCCCCCCGAGATTGGCGGTTCCCAACCTAGATGTCGTGTGGGGAGATTTCAACTTCAAAGCCCGGAAGTATGGCCACGCATCTATAAATCACGGACTACGTATGAAAACGATTGAAACTATTCTGCGTAAGACATGGCACTTGGACTACCTTTATGCTGGCGGCTCAACTGGTACTGAACATGCGTATCATCGACCTACCACCCCCGCCTCCCTCCAAACTTATAAGCTGACGGACTACGGTATCTGTGGTGACTACACCTTTGGACTCGATCTCCAGATACTTCCCACGAATCAAATCCATCGGCCCCAACACATGCCAGCAATGCCGCCGCCTCCGGACCAACGCCTCTCCTCCCATGGATATAACCGATATCGCCATCGACTGTATCACCTACGCAACAAATCCCGCGCGCGATTATTCCAAGCCGAAATCCGGGCGCATGAGAACCTACTACGGTCGTATCTCACTTTACATGGACCAGCGGAAGGGCTGCTACGAATCCTCGACCGCATCTGGCGCTATGCCACTAACCCACAAATCTTTGGAGGGTTCTATTATGACTTAAACAGACCTTGGGTTCAGCGGCTGCCAAACCACTCGTTCCGCCCACGTCTGACCGCCCAAAGCAATGCTCAAATGTTCAAAGATATTGCGTACCAACGACGGTCTCCGCGCCAACCCTGCATACCAAGTACCGATGACACAGGCGCTACCCTCGCTGGCTACTTTGAGGCCCTATTCAACTCCACAAACCCGTACGTGGTTCCACCGGATACCGAACCCTCTCCTGATGTCACTTCCACCATACGCCCCGACGATGTAATGGAGGCAATACTACGCTATCCCAATAAGGGACCTGGCCCCGACGGGATCCACATCCTCCTCCTGAAGGCCGCAGTGGAGCGCTCTACCGAACGCCGGACATTGGGACGCCCCGACGCCAATAGCCCACTAATTAGACTCCTTGCCGAAGCATTCACTGAGCTACTGAAGGCGGGTACCTTCCCCGCAGCCCTGAACTGTAGCCTCCTAACAGCGCACCCAAAGAAAGCCGATGCAGATATCACCTCCCCCGCCGACTTCCGTCCCATCACGCTTACGCAAATAGTCAGACGCATCTTTGAAAAGTGCTTTCTTAATCTGATTACGAGCCACCCCGGCTCTGCTACCCATGCTACCCAAGCTGGCTTCAAATCACGGTACTCCTGTCATACCCAAGCACTTGCCGCCATGGAATCTGAGACACAGTCAGAAGATGAGTGGAACGACGTCTGTCTGGATATAACCAAGGCATACGACAAGGTCGCTCTCCCACGCCTATGGATACTTCTGCGTCACGCTGGAATGCCCGAAAACTGGATCAACTGCCTCCGTGCGCTGTTTGACTCAATGGCAAGCACAAATCCACTTACCCCTCTGACGCAACCCGCCTGGGCCCACGATAAACCATCACTGCGCTTCCCGTACAGTATCTATGCTCACCTGAAAAGTGTACACAAAACCACGGGCGGGCGTTCACCCGACCATGTAGCTCTCCGCCAACGCTGTGACGACATCAGGAAGAACTCAACAAAACGTTGGTCCAACAAAGAGATCGCGGCAATGGCCCGGCGCCAATACTACTACCAACTGGTTATGGGTAAACCGCCAACCTCAAACCGAGACACGGCCAGACACGACAGCTTCAATCGCTGTTTCGAGTCTACACCAATCCGGCTCTGTGCTATGATTGTAACGAATACGAA
>NW_014036003.1:0-2397 GCF_001186125.1 Sphaeroforma arctica JP610 | reverse complement strand
TTTATATATATATATATAACCAGTCTAATAGTATCACTTACTTTCGCTGTCAGCAACGCTTGCCCCGCTGACATTACGAGGCAGGTATGTGTTCGGTTCAAACTGCTGCCGCTCTAGCAAAGTTATATCTCTCACTGGCGGTGGCGGCAGGCCCATGCCTTCGTTGGTGTTCATGTTGCTAGTATAAGACAATAAGATGTAGCTATTCGCGCATAACCAGCAGAGTGGACTGTATTTGAAGTCATGTATATATATGTTTCTGTTTCACTGCGTTCAATCGGTGTGCCCCCGAAAAACACGAGCGTCACCGCACATCCTGGACGGAGTAGGGATCTATTAATCAGTAGGCCACTTTATATGACGATGCTCAAAGCCACTGCATGCAGCTGTTGAGTTGTTCTCCGTGAAGAAGTATATCTCATCTGCTCTCTTTGTTTTGTAATTTATAATATGAGCTATCGTTGTTTTATTTTTTTATATCTACCTGCTGTCTGTGAATTGATTCAAACATTTGGTTCCTGTTATATTGGTATCGTTGTACTCAGCATATTCACCAGAGGATAACCACCAAGAGTGTGCCTAGGGATTGTGACGGCTAATATTTGGAAGCTGTTGCTCCTATGTAACAACTGTCACATCAAGTAAGTCGCGATTAGCAATTCTAATAGTATTTGTTACTCGTAGTGGTGTTCTCGATGATTGTCATGAAAAATGCATTCCACTAAATACCCCCTACCTGTGAGGAACCTTTTACGAATAAATAAATATTGAGACTGGCTGACTACTGCCGTGAACACTGAAGAGTAACAATATTTGTGATAATGATAAAACTATTATTCTGAAAAACCCTAACACTGTTCGATAAACCCTACATGACTAGTAAGTACACACCTATATATACATCCATATTTACATACATACATTCAGGCTCTATTTATTTATATTTTACATATCTATATCACTCCAGCAGTCCAGCACACGCCCTCCTCCTCTTCAGTCTTCACTCCTAAGGATCATTTGCTTTTTTGAAAGTGCTTTTTCTTTTAAAAACAATCCTAATAAGGGTCTGCCTGGCCTGGAATCTGAATGCGTTCGTTTTCCGTTAAAACGGGCTCAAATCAAACGTTTTGCGTTGAAGTTGAGGGTTAATGTGACAATTTGAGGGCTATGGTTTATGCTATTTTAAAAATATATGTATTTGTGCTTTCGGAATTTTATAGTCATAAAGTCAGCTGGGTTTAAAAAAATTCTCGAGTTTTTTTTACGTTTTAAATTTTTATTTATTTAATAATGTAATACATCATAGCCTTCTGAAAATAGAACAATTACATACTAGTAATTGTTTTTAAGAAAATACTTTATAGTCTTCTTCTGAAATCAAACAGAAGGCTATTTAGTATTTATGTATTTGATAGAAGAGACCTAAAAGAATATCCTTGTCCTAAAAAAAGAACAGTACATACAACAACTTAGAAAATTCAAGCATTTTTGCGGTTTCGTTGAACGTTTACTGTATGATGGGTTCAGGATTTAGGGTTTAGGCCTTCAGGGACATTGAAGTGTTGACTGTGAAGTGTGGACTGTGGAGGGTGGACACTGGACTGTGCGAGTCTGTGAGTCTGTGTCCCTGCGACTCTGTGGGGGACCGGGGGTCTGGACTCTGGAGACTCTGGACTCTGAAGTCTGAAGTCTCCGACCTTTCAAGTCTGATGAACCTCTGAATTCTGATGACGAGGTCTGCAGATAACGAATTAACGATACGGAGAGGGATATGAACCAAATTGACAGGCGAGTTGTATGGGACGTATTTATTCGTGGCAGTTCGGTATCTATCCATGCGTTTTTTTCAAATCGCCACTGACCACTCTGGCTAAAATAAATAAAAAGTTGGGCCTCTCTACACGCTTTAGTTTAGTAGTCAGGACCTACATCTATGAAACACATGTATGTATTTACATACTAAAACAATATAATTGGGGGATATTGGCATACTGACAGAACCACACAACCGAACACAACCGAGTAAAATACTGTATCACCTACCACATCTATTTACACAGTTTTGCATGCCAAATCTCAATATGTTAAAGACAATCCTCGGAAGACTATCTCAAAATTCCATCTCGATATGCTCAAAAACAAAACAACCACGTAGGACTGTTGGTTGTCTGGCTGCTGCATTTTTACTGGGTGCAAAACCAGCGCACATCGGTTTATCACGGGTGATTCAACCAGTTCCCGCCACAGCCTGCCTAAGGTATGGTTTCTGTGTCATGGAATGAGAGGGAAGTATACGGAACGACTTTATTTTTAGGTGTATAATCATATATATATATATATATATATGTGTGTGTGTGTGTGTGTGTATAATGTCTGTCTATGCCTATAAGCATCTTT
>NW_014036004.1:0-2398 GCF_001186125.1 Sphaeroforma arctica JP610 | reverse complement strand
ACACACACACACACACACACACACACACACACAACACACACACACACACACACACACACACATATATATATATATATATAATATAAATATGTATATTCTACTACTGTCTCGCTTCTGATGCACGTACAGTTGGCACTCGCTAACTTTTTGCACTCGTATGTATTGCGATAGGTGGGGGAATTCGTATTGTATCGTTGATTTCACAATTCAAATGAAATTATAAACTTTGCGTGTAGTAATCAGAATAGAAAAAATATCAGGAGAGCATCAGTTATATGGATATCCTCAGTTGGGGTCAATTGTTAATCTTCGCACATTCACTTGTGTTTCTGCACTACGAGTAGGCATTGCGGACCTGTGGATCTTGTCCTCTCATTGATTGAAAATTTTGATTATGCAC
Source organism: Sphaeroforma arctica JP610 (assembly GCF_001186125.1). Classification (NCBI taxonomy): domain Eukaryota; class Ichthyosporea; order Ichthyophonida; genus Sphaeroforma; species Sphaeroforma arctica. The sequence goes on along the minus strand of NW_014036004.1, from coordinate 1,998 downwards.
CAAAACACAGCATCTGTACACCAACCTGATTATGGTTGTATACCTTCAAGCGTACTAACCTTAAACCTTCCGATTTCAAATATCATACACATCAACCAAAGCATGCATACATAAACCTAACGATTAGTCGCTTACATACCTGTTAACAAATAGATTCCGAAAGCAAGGGTGTCATCCAGGTGCCGACTATAGCGACGGATGCGTCGCGTGTGCATTTGCCAGCCGCTGCGACCAATTCCGTTCACACACCCGGAAGCCCTACTTTACAGCAGGCAAAGAAGAATGTGCGGTTTTCGTCGTCTATAGCCCACAGACCCCCCGTGCCAGGTATTTTTATTTGTTTACCAATATAATTTTTATATTTTTTACTTTCATTTAACCCTATCGAATTTCTATTTTTGTATCGTTCTGTTGCGATGCTTATGGGGAATGACTATCGGAGCCGTCGTTCCGTGAGAGTCATAGAACTGCTTCTCATCAGTAGCGCAGCCCTGCATAGCGATGAATGTGTGTATTGCGATGTATACTTGAGGTTCGCATGTGTTTAGTCTGTTGTCGTACTCAGACTGTGGCACCCGTGCTTGCCATCTCCGTCCTACGCCAATTGCTGCTATTGCTCTACTATGCTTCTGCACCAGTATATCTCTGCCGCTACGCCTTAATATTACACTGTTATCGCTTTATCGCATCTGATCGACTAATCAAGCCCAATTCAGCCATCCATACAATTTACATATTCTAGCAATTGTAGGTATCTTTTTCTACCGTACAACCCGATCCAATCTACAAAAGTATCCATCCCAACATGTACATATCTCCATGTTTTCTTCTCAGGAGACACAGTTGATGAAGATTTGGCCAAGAAAATAGAGGTGGGCAACCATGCCATAGCCGCATTGGACCGTTTAGCTACCAGTGCCAAGCTGGCAGTGAGTGCCAATGCTGCACTGTACCCCAACGCACCACCGCTGAGCAGTGTAGGAAGATTTGCCGGGGCCTCTCCCGCTGCCTCGTCGAAGAAGGCGTATGTACACGCATATGTGTATGTATATGGTTCTTATTATGCACGTGCGTGTGTATGTATCTTTGTATGTAGGGATGTGTATGTGTGGGTGTGTGGGTTTTTTAGTGTATTTGTGTCTGTGGTCTTGCTTTGTCCATTACAGATACTGCGTATTCACTATTTGTTTACACATACTCACCTTGTAAACCTTCTATTTGCCCCTTGCTTACACCGCCAGTATTTTTTTCCTTACCCCCTTTCCATTTGCCATAAAATCACTCTGTCAATACTTCTATTATATACGACCCGTCCTTTTGTCTTGTCCTCGCACTGTTCGTACTCTTACTATATACTACCTACTCATTTGCCGTATACTCACACTGTCAAAACTCATACTATACACTATCTATCCCCTGCACCTACAATACTCCTATTATGTGCTAAGAATGCACCTGCATGATACTCAAACTACAGTAATATTGTTCTTTCGAACAGAGCTCCACCGGCGGCACCAAGACGCCTTCCCCGTGGCCGCTTCCCTGGGAGCAAAAGACCGGCGGCAAGCACAGCCAACGACTACGGCACTGTTAAGTATGTTTTTATATACAAACCCTGGTTGTACTTGTATGTTAAGTCCTGGATTAAAATAGCTTACCTGTGATTATGGGGTTGTCAATGTGTTTGCATACACATGTTTTGTAACATTTGCGTGTTTGTGAAGTAACTTGTGTACGTAAGCCGGTAATAGGTTTTAAACCTGAAAAAAATGGGCGCCTATGTGTGTATATATACACAAGTTTGTAGCTCTTGCAAGTATAAAAATGTATTGTTATTTTATCTGTCATTGTCGGATTGATAAATATGTTGTTTACTCATTAATTTGGACCAATAATCGTGTATAAGCCGGCAGCGGTTATTGTCGACGACTTCGACACCGTCGAGTATGTTCACACTTTCATTTGTTTGTTCCACTTAGCGTAAATAATTGTGGTATA
>NW_014036005.1:0-2399 GCF_001186125.1 Sphaeroforma arctica JP610 | reverse complement strand
GTACGTTTATACATAGAGTCTAATGCGGAGGCCCGGCTTATTACAGTAGTTCGGGTTCGTCCGTGACTCGCTTTTCCAGTTGACGGGCGATCCAATTTTCAAGAGCTTGAGTAGTACCGGGAGAAATATGCTCGCGTAAGCGTTTTGCTTTCTCACCTGACTCATACATCTTCTCTACCTGGTCAATGGTTATTCGCTTCTTAAGAGCGGCTAACTGATTCTTAAATTCAGTGTTCTCATCGATCAACTTACTTATGTGCGATGGCTGGTTTGATTCTGATTCGAATCGCCTCTCTGAGCTTAAGCGGGTTGTCTCCTTTCTCCGTAATTGGAGGTAGATCCTTCTGAGTGTTCTCATCAGGATTAGTAGGGATCGTCTTAACCGATCCTTTTGCGTCGCTTCTTGGCTTCGTAAACGTAAGCTTCGAAGCGGACGCAATAGTTGGCCCGCGGGCTCTTTCTTCAGTGGACTTCTCTCTTAATGGAGTGTCTTCACCCTTATCTGATGTATTGTCCTGGTTATTAATACCAGTAGCAATGATTTCGGTTACTGATTGATTTTCCTCTTCTGCGGTCGCGTTAAATGCGGCTGCAGCAGCGGCGTCTCTCTCCATCTTCTTCTGTTCAGCTCTACGCTTCTAGGAAGGAGTATTGTCATTCTTGGTCATAATCTTAACTTATGACTGCTAGCTGGTCTCTTAAGGACTCGCTTGGACAAGAAATGTTTTGTGGTAGTTATCTCCCTTTACGTTTAAGTAGTCTAAGTAATTAATACCTTTGCTAACTTTAAAATGTGTAAGTTTCGGTCTCTTAAGGCGATATTAACGTCTTAGGGTAGTTCAACGTAATAAAGTCCTCTAAAGCTCAAATGAAATTAAAGCAAAAAAAACATAATTAGTCTTTTAGTAAAATTAGGTTTGCCTCGTGAAAACAGCAATACTCTGAGGGATTGTGAGGCTGAGAGATTGCCTATATATAATCCTCTCAGTACTGTTTTCGCCGAAGGGATTTTATTTATCTTTTCATTGTTCGATCGAATTCGAAAGACTCTTAAAATCCTATCTTTAGAAAAAAAATAGTAAAAAGAAAAAGAAAATACTCTTGATGTCTTTTGTTATTATCTTAACCAATAACTTTTCACTTATCAAGAAATACCGACTTGCCATCATCAGACTGGCACATCTGGTTGGCTGAACGGAGGATCAACTAGGTAACATTAATAGTCTCTAGAAACCTATTTTCGGTTGAGCCATCTCGCTACCGAAGTATTCAGTTATAAATAGATTTGGAATAAAATATAGTTCTATTAATAAAACTATTCTAAATCCTATCTTCGGCATTTTAATCGGGCCGTTTAATGGCCTTCATCCAGACATCTGATATGTAAAATGAAAAAGGTACTTTTAAATAGAACCGTTAAAAACCATTTGGTTCACGTACTATTTTGGTTTATGTACTGCTAAAGAATACGTTAATAGAGCATGGTCTAATGTGGAGGCCCGGCTATTACAAGATGGTCTGATCAGTCTAATGCATCCAATTCGTTGCTTAACTTGTCAAGTCTCTTCTTCAGTTTTGACCGGAGTGGTTCTTCCGCATCCCGAAGTACTTTTTGTACAGACTGTATGTCTTTCATGATACTTTCGAGATCACGGACTTTTTTCATCTAAATATTGCTAGTTTGTTTCAGTAGGCAGTCTTCTAAAACATCCGTTAGTCGATCTATTTTACAACCCGCTTCATTCAAATTATTGCGTGCCTTTTTTCCATTGTGAGGGGTGGGTGTAAATGCGTCTAGTGAATCAGGTGGCGAAGAATTACTATTGAATCGATGTCGTTTTGATGTGGCTGGAGTGGCTGGAGTGAACTCCTCACTTGAGTTAGAGGCTTGTGATGCAGAGCTTAATCCGGTGGGCATCAACGGATGTGTTACAGTTTCAAACATAGACAAGCAATCCGAGTCTTGCGCATAAGAGTACATAATTACGGGATATACGCTATCTGCAAAACACAAAACACTCGGAGCATTACATCTGTAAACTTCGATGGAAATTACTAGGTTTCAAACTATATTAAACTAAAATACAATTTAGTCAGTTAGGATTTAGAAGTGGTAGCTTGTGTAATAATGATCGGGACTGCCTCTTGTTAAGAGCCTAAATATCCTCGATCACACAGGGCGTACCTCTAGCTGTTCTTTATTGAATAATTTTCACTAGAAGTACTAAGTGTTCATGACCACGTGCGTAATTTGTAGATAGACATAATAACGTAAGTCACGTTAATACATTAGCTGATATAAATAAAGTTCCATCTGAAGAAAAGAAAAAAAAAGAAAAAGACTTATTGGATTTTGGAGATTGGCGGGAGGACCAAAATCTATAAATAGTAGTTCGGAG
>NW_014036006.1:0-2399 GCF_001186125.1 Sphaeroforma arctica JP610 | reverse complement strand
ATTTATTTATGTTTATATAGAAATTTATTCATATACATATTGATATTATGTATATATATATATACGTGTGTGTGCGTACATTTATATATATATATATACATATATGTATTTATTTATTTATTTATTTATTTATTTGTTTATTAATTTATATCAATATTTATATACATATATATATATATATATATACATGTCTGTGTCTGTGTCTATATATATATATATATATGTGTGTGTTTGTGTGTGTGTGTGATATTTGTTTACTGGTATTATTGTTTTCATGTCCTTTCTTGAGATGTATATCTCCTTGTTTAATGGCTTTTCTTCACAAGTTCTTTAACATGATGTACTTTGGTACGTATAATACTGTATATTAATTGTATCACAAATACATATCATTGACTTGTTTCTTCTGATTGGATCACTATAGGTGAAGCAGGTTAGAATCCTAGATTCTGGATTACCAGAGTACTTTGTCCATTATGCTGGGTGGAAACCAATGTAAGTTGTATGCCTCCGAGACGATATAATATACGCGACAATACATGAGTTTGTCCTGTAGTGTTTTTGTTGAGCACATCAACCCAATCTTTCTAGTTCAAAAAGTGTGATCATCTCGTTGACGTTTTATCATACAGCCGTATTTCAATTATATTGTGACTTTCTCCTGTACTTATGTAGAATATGTTTTTATAAGAATGTGTACAAGGCTAGCAGGCCAGTACTTACAAGTTCGGACAATCATATCTGATATATCATCATGGATTTGCAATGTATACCGCAAGATGTTTTATCATTTGCCGCAATTTTCAAATATAGAAATATCATTAGAGTTCTGCACTCAGCCAGATTAATTCCTCGGATCCTTTCGGATTGTACAATATGCGTCCAACTCTTTCTGCCTCGCATTGCTGACTCCTTTATTTGGTCCCGGGTGTGTCCTGTTCTTTTTCAGTTGGGATGAATGGGTAAGTGATGACAGGCTTGTGCTGCCGACGCCAGACAATATGGCCATTCAGAAAGCGCTCAAAGACCAAGTATGTGCACTTAGTGCAAACCATATATTCAAAAACCTGATTTGGGACTGGGTTTTGGCACTCTTTGCTTAATTGCAGAGATGTTGAAGTAGAGCACCTTTCACACACATCACGGCACACACCACGGTGGCTGAATGCATTCCTATTCGGTCTCACTGAATTCGGATTGAACATGCAAACTGCTCGCTTTCATTTTTTTTCAATGTCCTGTGCGCATGTGTGATCGCATATGTTATATGTGTAATTACTATGTAAATGATCATGTTCGTTCCCGCGTTCCCAGTTCAAAATGTCACTGCACGTCACAACGTCGGACATCAAGAGCTCACTAAAGTTCTCTGTGCAATTTACTAAGCGATTTGGCCGTCTACAAACTCAAAACATATCATACGTGAAAGTAAGACTCGCTAAAGTCGCATTATATGGAATAACATTATTAGGCACGTGCGAAGCTGAAAGAGGCACGCCTAGAGAAGGTGAGAAAGAAACAGATACCTCGAGCCACATCGCGCACCGCCAAACCCGCGACCGCCCGATCGCTCACGCCAGGCATATCATTGGGACGTGTGGGCAAGAAATCGAATGCAGTGGGAAACGGCAAAAGGGTATGTGTACCGGATTGTACCGGGCTTGTACGATAGCGAGAAAGGTGTTTCGAACGAAGCGGAGGTTTTAAATGTTCCCAAAGCCTGTGCAGTTAAGAATCAAGGTCCACCCTGGGCATTGGTGCGCATGTGGAAAGACTTCTAGATTTTTATTTGGGGTGATCTTACGCCAGTGTTTGTTGCTCTGCAAAATTTGCGCGTGTGGCACTCCATGCTGTCTTCGAGACTGATTGCAAGCAAAGCATAAGCTTTGCTTGCCTGCTTGGATGCACGATCTATGGCATTGGCGACTTTATTTGTACCAGTCAATGGTGTATATATAGGTGTCTCGAATATTATATATAGCATATTTCCCGTTCAGCTTGTTAGATTCGTCCTTCGGCACATTTTAAGCCGGTTTTTGACTTGCGTTTCGTGCCTACTTCACTCGCAGATCAAGCCCACGGTCATCCAAGAGCCGACAATCATCAATCTGGCAGACAATTTAATCGAGCTATTGGTGTACGACAAGCAGTTTGTTGCTGATGGCCAGAAGGTACTGTAATGATGTGCTTTTATTTGAGGCTTTAAATGTCGGACGTTTCTAGTTTCTCTGGCCGGAGAAACATTCGCATGTTGTACACTATTGCGATAAACACCCCATGTAGGGTATATAGCGAAGCCATGTATCGCACTGTAGTTAGAGCCATGTATCACGCTGTGGTTAGAGCCATGTATCACACTGTGGTTAGAGCCATGTATCACACTGCGGTTAGAGCCATGT
>NW_014036007.1:0-2400 GCF_001186125.1 Sphaeroforma arctica JP610 | reverse complement strand
TTGTATGTATGTATGTATATATGTATATATGTATGTATGTATATATGTATGTATGCAATTATGTATTTATGTATGTATGTATACATGTATGTATGTATGTATGTATGCATGGTGCGTATGTATGTATGTATGTATTTATGTCTACTACGGTAGGTAAGGTTGAGCATATGAAATTACGCGTGTACAAATACTACTGCCCGGTGAGTAGTTGAGCAGTTCACATGTGCATGTGGATTGCTCGAACCGTTTAGCATGTGGTGCGATCGATAGTACCGGGCAGAAAGACCATGTTCCATCACCAAGAACGCACACTTCTGCCATTAATACGCACACATTCACACTAGCACTCATACTCATGAACCCCTGGCCTCTTGTTGATGCGCAGACGTCCATCACTATCAGCACGTACACCATGGTAGCCTTCACCGGCAAGCGTTCATACGAAGCGGAGAAGGTCATGAACCATCTACAGGACACCGAGTGGGGTCTGCTGCTGATGGACGAGGTGCATGTGGTGCCAGCTAACATGTTCCGTAAGGTGTTGACCAACACATCGGCGCAGTGTAAGGTATGTGTTGGCGTGTTTTAGGGGATTAGTTGTAGGGGTTTAGAGGTATGTGTTGGCCTGTTTTGGGGGCGTAGTTGTAGGGTTTTAGGGGTATGTGCTTGCCTATCTGGATCTCTTGTTGTCTGAGCAGCGCAGATCGCACAGTAGATCTGATGATTTCATAGTATTACATGGTTTTCTAATGTATTGCTGGCTATATAATGTTTGGTTCTAGCTGTCACTTGTTTCTTAAGATCCCACGCAACACGTCTGTACAGTCTAAGGTGTGGGCGTACTTGGTTGTTAGTTGCCAGAGATAAAGTACATCGTGCTTGTATATATAAGTTCATGCCTTTGCATGTACGTGAGCGGCTTTCGATGTGTATTTACAAACTGTAGTGTGCAATTTGCCACTCTGCATTCGACTGCGACTGTACTGGCCGTATGTGTTACGGAGGATGAGCTTGTACAGACATAGCTGATGCGCTTACGTGAAGTGTTTAGTCTGAATTAGAACGTGGTATGTAAGTGTGCCTTGTTCATGAGTGGGTATGCGTCTTGAATTATACTTTTCGATATACAGTAGTTTTGCAAGTGTACGTAAAAACACGTGCATGTATTTCACATGTATTGGGTGCGCAGTAGGATTCAAAAGTGCCTGGTAACGTGTTGTCGACAGCTTTGAATTAATCTGCTGCATGGGTTCTCATATGCGCAGCTGGCATTGTTTTTATATACTCATATCTGCCTATGTCTGTCCTTAATTTTCGCTTTAATAGATACATACGAACGTGTATGTGGACAACTCTCAACTGGTATTAATGATATTGGGTCTTGTATCTTTCGTTGGTTTTATCAGGTGGGATTAACCGCTACACTGGTGCGAGAAGACGATAAAATCGCCGATCTGAATTTTTTGATTGGCCCAAAATTGTACGAAGCAAATTGGATGGATTTGCAGAACGAAGGGTTTTTGGCGAAGGTGAAATATAAGAATATCTGCAACACTTACGCACACTACTATTCACGAGGTTCATTACATACCATACACGCACATATATGTTGGATTCTTACCAAATACACAAGGTCAGAAGGCAGTACAAGTGTAAGTCTATGCATGTGCCTTATCCGTTGAAGGCGTCGTGTTCACTACACATTGATGTTATTGTTATTCTTCAGATTGGGACAGTAACTGCACTCGCACGTTCATGTCGCATGACTTTGTCATTGTTGACTTCTATGTGAACATGTCACGTATAATGCTCGTGCCTGATATTTTTGCGGTTGATAGGTATTCTGTTCCATACCAATGTACATGACTAGTGTGCGAGTAACCAAGATTTCGGATATTGAAAATGCAGGCACGTGTATGTTTGCGTAATTGTATATACATATACGGATACTTCTAATTGCCAAAGCCAACTCCACCCTTTCAGTTTTCACTGGGCCTTCAGACTCTAGTGATATACTTGCTATACTTTCACTTGCTATACTTCTCGGCATAGTTTAATACCAGAATACCATGCTGGCTCTTATTTACACATTGCTGTGTCGCTGTACACGCACATATGACGTTTAACGTATGTACAGCCTGTATCGTACAAACGCCCCTGACCTGAATATCTCACACATGCACAGGTCAAATGCTGGGAAGTATGGTGTGATATGACTCCCGAATTCTATTACCACTATCTGCGCCAAACCAACCGTAAGCGAATGTTGTTGTGGGCCACCAATCCCAACAAATACCGCACCGCTTACTTTCTGGCGGAGAAGCACGCCAATGCCGGGGACAAGGTACCATTTCACACATAAATACTATATATATATATATATATATGTATGTATACACA
>NW_014036008.1:0-2401 GCF_001186125.1 Sphaeroforma arctica JP610 | reverse complement strand
ATATAAACACACACAAGTGGTGTATACTTCTTGCTGTTCTGTGCATTGATCTCCACGACATCCTGCAGACATCGCTTCATGCGGGGAGTGTAGATGGAACTGGCCACAAACTTCTGAATCAGACGAGAGCTGATGGTCTTAGAACTGGCCGAGAACACCCGTTGTGTGCCACTGGGAAGGTATGAAAGACATGTCACACAAAATAAGTATGCGCATAGGCATGTGTTTCTACTGTACTGCACTGTACAGTCTCGTTGTTGGGCCGTGTGACGGCTGGTACAAGGATGTGCAGGGGCTATTGCGATACCGATAACCTGGTCGTAAGAGTGTGTAGCTTGAGAATGCGAGTCTTGAACCCTAAAAACCTAAACCCTAAAACCTTAAACCTTAGAAACCCCCGCTGAGAACACACGCTCCGTGTCACTGGGGAGATGAAACAGGCGCATCAGTATGAGCATATGCATATTTCTATACAGATCTACACAAAGCCGTAGCTTTACTGGGTCATGTGACTTCCGGCGCATAGGGACTATCGCAACCCCAAAAACCTGGTCATAGCAGTACATATATACCGTGAGAATGGGGTAGGGCTATAGGGTTCTAGGATTTAAGGGTTAGGTATGCATGCAGTGAGTGCTCATACTACACAGATTGGGGCATTCGGCATCAGGGCATACAGTTAGAATGTGAAGTCCTTTTTATTAGACACGCTCGGTGTGACCGTAAACCTAAGGCATAACAATTGGTATTTGGATATATGAAACCAAATTTTATATTTCGCGCAGAAGTCTTCGGATCTGTTGGTTAAATTTATTGAAAATTCGTATTCCAAAATGCGAAGCCAATTTTTCCCGAAAAATCAGTATTTGCGTACTAAGAAGGGGTCAGACACGTATACAGCAATTGAAAAAAGGGCAATTTCTCTGGTCTAAAATAAGCAAAAGGTATATGAGAAAGGACGTGACATGTGGAAAGACGATACGCCTAAATAGATAGCAGATACTCTGCTACAAACCCCTTACCTCGATCAGTAGGATATGGACTATCGTTTATACACACATAACCAATATACAGATACACATACGTTGCAACAACTCCAAAATATATATAGCTACCGAGTCTCACATCATGACAGCGTGTGCCTTTCCCATACCCACACCACCCGCGTGCACATACTTCTCCATGGCTGTGTCCTTGGGTTTCGTATCGGTGCCTTCCGTTGGTTTGTTGTGGGTGTCTGTGTTGAGCCATTTCATGTACAGTTGTGTGTGCAGTTGGTCCACGAGTACATCGTACAGTGCTGTCTGCTGCGTTTGAATGGCCTGGCGAATCTCGGAGAGTGCACCCACGTCCTGAGATGCGGTGGAAAGGTGTTGTATATATATATATATATGCGTGTGTGTGTGTGTGTGTGTGTTTGCTATGTTTAGCGTATCGTATAGTTGTAATAACTGTACTACGGCTGTGACTGTATATAGCATTCTACACACATACAGAAGGCCAGCACGCCCAGTAGGCAGAAAACGAACCGCGAGCGAAATACGTACGCCATACACCCACCTACCTGGAGGTCGTTGTCGATGTACCCCAGTGTTTGCGACAGTAAAAGGGCGGCGAGGAAATACTGTTTCTCACTGCACATGATATAGGCCTGGTCAGACACCTTACACACGTCATCCATAAGATCCAGCAATCTGCGAGGGGAAGGATTTGACGCCATTGGATTGGACGCTATTTTTAGAATACCGGTTAAGCATTGGGCGAGCGGCGTGTCTACCATCTAGGTTGGTGGATGGTGGTCTGAGAGCAAGCCATTTGTGTGTCTCCAAACTAAGTGCGAGTGTATGCGTGTGTATATTACAAACAGTTTCTACAACTACTAACAGTTTCTACGCAGTGTCAGATTTCTATGAATAACACTTTTGTATCATATACCTCCTAGAAAAGAGCACCTGCAAGTGGTTACCTACGATCACACACCTGAACGTCTCATGCAGCTCAACACCAGGCTGCAAAAGGTACAACCGTAGAAGCACTGGCAATCACATCGCTTCAGACAACTGCCTAATAACGGGGCACTAGCAAGTAACTACCTACGATGACATACCTGATAGTCTCGTGCAGCTCAACACTAGAACCCCACAGCCGCAGGAATCTCACTCAAGAAGTACTGGCAATCACATTATATCAAACACTTGCCTACTAACAGGTACCTACAAGTGACTACCTACGATGGCACACCTGATAGTCTCGTGCAGCTCAACACTAGACCCCCACAGCTGCAGGAATCTCACTCAAAGGAAGTACTGGCAATCACATAACATCAAACACTTGCCTACTAACGGGTACCTACAAGTGACTACGTACGATGGCACACCTGATAGTACTCGTGCAGCTACAA
>NW_014036009.1:0-2402 GCF_001186125.1 Sphaeroforma arctica JP610 | reverse complement strand
ACAGCAATACTCTGAGGGATTGTGAGGCTGAGACTTTAAACCCTTCCCCATATTTATTTTTCACTTCCCCATATTTATTTTTCACGACGGACCTTTGATTCAAATTTTCGCCTCCGAAACGTAAATCTCGGTGACCAGTAGGTCACCAGTGTAGAACTGAATACCACTTTCAAAAAAACCCACAGACCTCACCAAAACGTTGACTCGATATTTGGATTTTCAAAAAAAAAAAAAGTTATCCAGTAGGGAGTCTGGGGACCCACAGTCCCACAGTCCCACATCCGCGAAAAATGTCGGGTCAGGCCGAATCCCCAATTGAGACGTTCGTCCCCAACGACTCCTTACCCAATGACCAATGGAAATTGGACATACAAAAATCTATCACAAACCTCTCTGCCCAGGTCAGTACTCTACAGGCCAATCTCAATCAAATTTTGGGACCGGCTCTAACAACCCCGAACAATGATGGGCCAATCTCCAAGGAGCCTTTGACTGATGACCAATAGAAATCAACCATACACCAAATGCTTACTAACCTCTGTGCAAAAACAACAACCTTGAATCCGAACTCCGGGACCTTAAATCCCAAACCCGTGCACCTATATATGGACACACCCGACACTTTCCGATTTGGCTCCACAAGCCCGCCTGCTCCGCCTGCAAAAAGACCGCGGTCACAGGCGCCCAATAGCAGCAGTGAGCCTCCCAGCTACCGCTCAAAAGTGGACAAACCTGCAAAACCGAGCCCTAAAAAACGCCCGACCCCACCAGCTTCTCAGTCCCAATCGCAACCGCCAATACCCGAACACCTTTCGACGAAAGTGGTGGGCCGCCCGATGCCGGACAAAACTCTTCATGAAATGGATGACATAACTCCGGAATGGCTCTTCTTCCGAGCAATTTTCCCTAACGGCAAGTCCCCATCCCAATCAGTATTTGAAAAATACTGGCATGCCCAACCAGTCCTCAATCGCCACCACTTTATCTGGTATCTTCCGTCTAAATCGGTATCTCAACCAAATCGCCGCAGAAGCTCCACCAGTTTCATCCGCCTTTGTGTTCCTAGCAACTCTGTCGCCCAGGTGAAACGACATGCAGCACTTACTATGAGAGCCATACCATATGTTCATACATTGTATTATACATACTTGCCATTTTTGAAATAAATAGTATTATCCCTATATATAATCCTCGCGGTACTGTTTTCGCCGAAGGGATTTTAATTAGTGTTTCGCTGTCGCTCTATTAGAAACTATGGTATGTTTCGTTGGGGCGAATCCGAGAGACTCATAAAATCCTATCTTTAGAAAAAAATAGTAAAAAGAAAAAGAAAATACTCTTGATGTCTTTTGTTATTATCTTAACCAATAACTTTCCACTTATCAAGAATTACCGACTTGCCATCGTCAGACTGGCACATCTGGTTGGCTGAGCGGAGGATCAACTAGGTAACATTAATAGTCCCTAGAAACCTATTTTCGGTTAGGCCATCTCGCTACTGAAGTATTCAGATATAAATAGATTTGGAATAAAATATAGTTCATTAATAAAACTATACCAAATCCTATCTTTGGAATTTTAATCGGGCCTTTTAATGGCCTTCATCCAAACATCTGATATGGAAAATGGAAAGGGTACTTTTAAATAGAACCAAACCATAAGGTTCACGTGCTATTAAGAGTACGTTTATAGTTTATGTACTGTTTACGAGTACGTTTTTAAAGCAAGGTCTAACGTGGAGGCCCGGCTATTACAACCCTCGATGTACAGAACGATGCGGCAAATTTTGCGTACAAACAAGATTTCTCGCACAGACAGCTGCCACACCACGTAAATAATCAATACAAGGCCATTCTCGGTGTAGAAATACGGCCTCCGGTCAGTCTAAAATACCAAGATCAATTGAGATAATACATTGGTTTTTATTTGTATTTTAAATAATTTAATACAAGCTCTTTTTCCAATATTTCCAAAGTGTTCTAAATGCACTTTGATGGCTCCAATAGCCTGAGTATTTGGTATGACTCATCTACTAGGACCTATTTGAGACGATAGTAGATGTAGGATATTATAAGCTAAATTTTATAATCTCCGAACTACTACTTATAGATTTTGGTCCTCCCGCCAATCTCCAAAATCCAATAAGTCTTTTTCTTTTTTAAACCTTTCTTCAGATGGAACTTTATTTATATCAGCTAATGTATTAACGTGACTTACGTTATTATGTCTATCTACAAATTAGGCATGTGGTCATGAACACTTAGTACTTCTAGTGAAAATTATTCAATAAAGAACAGCTAGAGGTACGCCCTGTGTGATCGAGGATATTTAGGCTCTTAACAAGAGGCAGTCCTGATCATTCTTACACAAGCTACCACTGCTAAATCCTAACTGACTAAATT
>NW_014036010.1:0-2402 GCF_001186125.1 Sphaeroforma arctica JP610 | reverse complement strand
TATATACGTATATGTCTTAGATTAGAGAAAGGATATATATATATATATATATGTATGTTTTAAATGAAGGGCTACATATTTGTTTTGTCTGTGTGTACTTATATCGGTGATGATCTATGCTTATGCGTATGTGTGGTGTGTGCGAAAAATCCTATGTGATGCACCTCCTTAACTCAAATGTTACCCAATTCATCGACTTTCATCCAATATGATTTAGTTTATCACTTATCAGTCTACCTTATGTTATATGACACCTACATTACCCATTGTCGTGAAATAACCCCTGGTTTATTATCTATTCATTCGGCTATCTCGATATGTTACCCATCTTACCCACTTTCATGAAAATAAACCCTGGTATATTACCTATTCATGAGGCTAACACGTTTTGTGAAAATAAACCCTGGTTTATCACCTATTCCTTAGGATGACTCGTTTCATGAAAATTAACCGTGGTTTATAACCTAATCATTAGGCTAACTCAAAATATTACCCATCTTACCCACTGTCATGAAGATAAACCCTGGTTTATCGCAGCAGCGTCTATCTGGTTATAGATGATCTCATCGTTTCTACATCTATGGAAAACCGAGTTTATCACTTGTTAATCCGCCTTACTGGAGATCTTACCCATCTTACATACCTTCATATAAGTAAACCCTGGTTTATCGCAACAGCGTCTGAGGGAAGAGGACGAGCTCCTTGGGCGAAGACTCTGCAAACGCATCGCAGCCGCGGTGGCCGAGTTTTGGCGGAAAAAATACACCACACACACACAGAAACAAACACTGGCGGGCGACAAGGAGCTGGCTGACGCTGCGGGTAAGAGTGGGGGAGATGGTGTGCTATTAATAGAACTAGTGGGTCATGGATATGTGTGCGTGTTCGTTTGTTGATGTGGGTGAGTGTGGGGTAGATGGTGTGCTATAAATATAACTAGTGGGTCATGGATATGAGTGCGTGCTCGTTCGTTGATGTAGGTAAGTGGGGGAGATGGTTTGCTATTAATAGAACTATTGGGTCACGGATATGAGTGTGTGGTCGTACGTTGATGTGGGTGAGTGTGGGGTAGAGGGTGTGCTATTAATATAATTGGTTGGTCATGGATATGTGTGCGTGTTCGTTTGTTGATGTGGGTGAGTCTGGGGGAGATGGTGTGCTATTAATATAACTAGTGGTTCATGGATATGTGTGCGTGTATAAATCGACGTATTACTGGTAGCACTGTCGTTTAGCAATCAAACGCATGTCATCTGCTATCTCAATGGTTTGCTGCGACCTCTGACAAGCCCGAAACCCCTAAATTCCTAAAACCCTAAACCCCGAAACGCATCGCAGTGTCTTGTACCTGTAGTTCATACTAGTTGATAATATGGCTTCTTGTGTGTATACACAGCTATTTATAGACATGATACACGCGCACTCATCTTCAGGTACTTACTCTTTTGCTCATTCTATAAATAGCCGACACACCCCCTCGCCCCGTGGCAGTCCCTACAGCACCACCAGCTGCAACTGCAGCCATACCACAATCTATTGCCAAGATTGTGCCTGAAAATGCCACAGATAAAGCACGCGCGGCTAGGTATGATCATGTATTGCATGCATATACGTACGTCATATTTAGGGAAATGAATTGTTTCTTTATACGTACTTTATAATTTATTGTATGCAAATACGTACATTATATGTAGAGAAATGTATTGTACGTATATACGTACGTTGTATGCAAATAGTTATATTTTATGCATATACACACGGTTAAATGTAGATAAATTTATCATATTCATGCACGTTTTTACGTCATATGTAGACATATGTTTATTTGAGTGTATGTAGGTACATTATATATAAGAATGTGTTTGTTATGTTTATGTACGTACATTTTATGTGGTCATACATTTATTCTGTGTAGGTATGTACGTTGTATGTAGGTAAATACACCTGTGAATACGTTTAAACGCATATGTACGTATATCATATACGTTTCCAATAAATTGGCTCAGAAGCGATGGCCATACGCATAAAGATATGGGCGAGGCAATGCTTTTGGCGTCACTATGTGTCGCGGACGGTTCAGCAACAGGAACAAAGGAATTAAAATCTGGCAGCCAATCGAAAGACAAGAATGATAAAACAATCCAATCAAAGGACACAGATGAAACGGCGATCAAATCCGAGAACACAGAGAGATCTGTAGAGAGTGTAGTGGCAACGGAAGGTGTGTGTTCGTGTGTGTGTGTGTGCTTTGTTGTGCCGTGTTATGTTTGGGCCGCTGCAAGACTGTAACAGACGTCGCCAAACTTGACACAAAACCATAAACCATAAACTCCAAACCCTGAACCATCGTGTCGCCAAAGGAATGCATTTATTGCTTCTCAACGTATGTCAGTCAGTGTCAT
>NW_014036011.1:0-2403 GCF_001186125.1 Sphaeroforma arctica JP610 | reverse complement strand
ACATACGCATACACACACCATATATATATACGACATACGACACACACACACATATGAATACACGTACACATACACATACACACACACGCACGCACACATATATACATATATATATATATATATATATATATATATGTATGTATGTATATGTATATAATATACATATATACATATATACATATCTACATATCTACATATACATACATACATACATACATATATGCATGTATACATACATATATGTATATATACATACATATATATATATATATATAAATGAACCTATTTGCTTCACGTGGAGACGTCAACGGTTACATTTGTATGTTCGTCTTTTCCAGAGACAAACTCTAATTGAGAGGAAAAAAATCCTGTTTTGATTATCTAATCGTGGGCTGGAATATCAGAAATAAAGCCTCGCGCAAAATGAGAAATTATAAGTTGTGCCGTCAAAACAAATACTATAATTATCCTAAAATCGAAGCATGCAGGAGAATATATTTTCAGACAATCCCTTCTAACTTCTTGTATTTATTAATATTGTGTCGCTTGTGGTATAGCGGATCGTTCAGGATGTTAAAATATGCATATTTACATGAAAAGAGTTCATCTCTTATAAAGTGTTGTCAGAAGTTCGTGCAGTAATCCAGTTTGATCATCGATGGCGGATATCTTTAGAGAGAGCTTGTGCAGAGTTGTAGACTACAGTCTACAGATCAGTCATACTTCGTGCTTCGTGGCCTCGAAATGCAATTTATAAGAATTTTTTTTTTGTGTAATTGTGCATTCTTCTAATCTTCTTTGGGGTTACAAGTCGATATTTTATCAAGGACAGCTTTTGATTGGTACACAAACAATGCTGTACAATGAGTCAAAAGCAAATGATATATAGCAAATTGGGCGATAATTTATAAATTATTCTAATTTGCTTTACAAAAAGAAGAACAACCACAAACGGACAAACACGCCAATACGTCATTCGGTTCACGGACATAGCGGCAATGTAGCATAGCTTCCCCGTCACCCTCCGCCCTCCGGCCTTGGAGGGTCAGGCCGAGGCGGTCAGCCCTGAGCCCTCAGCCCTCGCCCCGGCCTCAGGCCTGAAGACCTCAGTTGTTATCAGTTGGCTCTATGCCTGCCCTCCGGCTTCAACCAGTACATAATATACATTTCGTAAAAAAAAAAAAGGGCATTCCATTTTCATAAGACAATATTTACGTAAAATATTATTACATAAATAAAATATATACAAATTTCCACTCACTTTCCACTCTTTCCGGTACACAATCACTAATAAATAATCCAGGACCAGACAAGAAATAAAATACACGTTTTTACGTTCAACTTTTATATATCTTTCATCTGTATAAACCAACTGTGCAAATAAACGTAATTTTATATATATATACTTAGACTTTTTAATACAAAACAAAAAAAATCATTTGTGAGGTAGCAACTCCGCAATTTGTCCTGGGCCTGGGCCCTAGGGCCGGGGGCTTCCCTCTATCTCTCACCATCTCTTTCTCTCGCTCTCTACCGTAGACTAGTCTCTAATACATACTAAATATTTACTATGAATGGTAGTAGTAAATAGTAGTAGAGAGAGAGTATTTTTAGATCAACCTCTGATCATAAATTTTAGTGAAACAAACCAAAACCAAATAGCAACTCTTGTCAGAATAAAATTCAGAGGACCATAGAAGGAGGGTCTGGACTCTGGTGGGGGCTATGCGCCTATATGAGTCGATTTATGACTTTAGTCTCTATATCCTATGACCTATTTATTTATGGTAAATACCATAGCCTTCTGAAAATTAAACAATTATACGGACATTGGTTTATTTCTATAAAAAATATTATATGCATACATATGCATTCAATGTATTTACTTATGACCTGACCTGATCTGCTCTTCGTGCTGTTAAAATAAGATACCTCCAACACGTAAATATGTGCTTGTCGTGTGAGCACACATTCGAGTAGTCACATATGCACTCGATTGATAGGAAGTGTTAAAGCTTCAGTGTGAACAGACGAAGTACGCGACTCAAAATGTGTGCACTCGAGTGAAAACGTGAACTTTCAAAGTATTTGACTGATTGACCGTTGTCGATTAGTCTAGCACACACATAACCATTCATTATTTCGTTGAGACAGCGTTTATAGACCATGACCACTCTTACTGCGAAAGACTCGCAAGAGTCGGAATCTAATAAGATCTACACACATAACGAATTCAGAATACCGCCAGATGGGTCTGCTATCATATCAAGTGAGGATCGACCTTCTCACTTACCACCCATGAATTCAACTATTGGACTACTATCGCGGCCTCCGGCCATCAAATTACCGGATAGCGATAATTCTTTGTACAGGTATAAAATATCTATCCGTACGTGCAGTATA